>NC_091331.1:3203566-3211066 GCF_038502225.1 Cherax quadricarinatus
CGCCTAGTTAATATATTCATTTCTCTAAATTGCTTGCAATATGTAAAATCATAATACAGTGTCTACCTACGTTAGTGTTTTTACGTTCACTAAACCGAACATACATTATTTTGGTCGTTTATATGTGAATAACATTTAAAAAAATGTGCAATGTGTCAGGTATGTGTTTACACGATTTTGTGTCTGTGTTAATACCACGATGTGTCCCCTTTTCCATCTTTCCCTCCTTCCTCCTCTTCCTCCATCCCTTCTTCAGTTCTTCCCTGCTTTCCTCCTCTCCCTCGTCTCTTCTGGCACGTCTCGCACAAGTTTTCGTTTCCCTGTGACAGGTATAATTCACTGGAATTCACTGGTTGGCTTTGTTCACAGTGTCATCGCTTTCATGCATGCTTCCTGGAGTCTACCTGGAGGGTGTTCCGGGGGTCAACGCCCCCGCGGCCCGGTCCTTGACCATGCCTCCTGGTGGATCAGGGAGGCCTGGTCAAGGCCTTAGACATCCATCTGGGGATCAACACTAACTGCCAGCATGTTGTTCTGTTCTTGTTGGTGTAGACTGTAGTCAAAGATATTATGCCGATTTCAAGGTAGATTTATAATTTGTGTGGCTGTTCATCGTAGTCTACAACCGCCAGTATACTAGTATATTTTTCCGTATGCCAAAAAAAGGGTAATAAAAGAAGCATAAAGCTAAATTTTATTTTGGTAACTGACGAAGATATGATTGTAAGTAATGAATACACGAAAAATAACTCGTAAATACACGATTGCAAACAAACCATACCACGGGTGGGGTTTGAACCCGCGATCAGAGTAATGTTGACGGCTTTGAGGGGACTTGAGCTAGAGTTCGTCACAGCCATGCTAGCGGGAAATTCGTCTGTAAAAACTTGCATTTGTGGTCACAGTGGTGCCTATGCTAACCTTCCCATGGTGTAGAAATATACCTAGTTGAATGAATCTTATTGCACCTGGCTGGCCCAGTGGCTAACGCGACGGTCTGGAGTTTTGAGATTCTGTGATCGCGGGTTCAAACCCCACCCGTGGTATGGCTTGTGGAAAATAAGCACATAAGCAATAAAATGTGATCTTTTATTGACAATGTTTCGCCCACACAGTAGACTTGATTAAGCCACAAACAGATCTGTTTGCCTTGATAAAGGCCACTGTGTGGGCGAAACGTTGTCAATAAAGGATCACATTTTACTGCTCATGTATTTATTTGTCCATTATGTCGGTATTTTATACCATTTATTTCCAAGGTACAGAAGTATACGAAACGAGTGAAAAGAGTTTCGGGAGGAGGTTGTCCATAGGTAAATATTACTGGAACGTTTCAAAAATAATTATGATAAATTAAAAAAAAATGACATGGCACCAAAAACTTGTGTATTATAGTAAGTAACAGACAACTGGATGGAAATATACAGAACATACCGAGCCAGGTAAATACTAAGACCGGTTTGGTTAATGCAAGACACGAGAGAGGTGAAGCAGCAACCTAACTTCATACAGGAGAGAAACCATGTCCATGATGTATATATATATATATATATATATATATATATATATATATATATATATATATATATATATATATATATATATATATATATATATATATATATATATATATGCAATAAGATCACAGTGAACAGGTGATTTCAAAATATGCAAAACAACCACTCTGGAAGAATAGAGAAATTCCAAGCGCTTTCGTGACTACTCACATTATCAAGGAACTAATGTGAGTAGTCACGAAACCGCTTGGAATTTCTCTATTGTTCCAGAATGGTTGTTTTGCATATATATATATATATATATATATATATATATATATATATATATATATATATATATATATATATATATATATATATATATATATAATCTCCCATAAGCACAGTATCATCAGCAAAAAGTAACTGTGTCAATTCCCATTTTGTATTTGATTCCCCATAATTTAATCCCACCCCTCTCCCGAACACCCTAGCATTTACTTCTTTTACAACCCCATCTATAAATATATTAAACAACCATGGTGACATTACACATCCCTGTCTAAGACCTACTTTTACCGGGAAGTATTCTCCCTCTCTTCTACACACCCTAACCTGAGCCTCACTATCCTCATAAAAACTCTTTAGCATTTAGTAACTTACCACCTATTCCATATACTTGCAACATCCGCCACATTGCTCCCCTATTCACTCTATCATATGCTTTTTCTAAATCCATAAATGCAATGAAAACTTCCCTACCTTTATCTAAATACTGTTCACATACATCCCCTACCCACTCTGAAACCTCCTTACTCATCCGCAATCCTACACTCTGGCTTACATCTAATTCTTTCAATAATAACCCTACCATACACTTTTCCTGGTATGCTCAGTAAACTAATTCCTCTATAATTTTTACAGTCTCTTTTGTCCTCCTTCCCTTTATATAAAGGGACTATACATGCTCTCCGCCAATCCCTAGGTACCTTCCCCTCTTTCATACATTTATTAAACAAAAATACCAACCACTCCAACACTATATCCCCCCCTGCTTTTAACATTTCTGTCATGATCCCGTCAGTTCCAACTGCTTTACCCCCTTTCATTCTACGTAATGCCTTACACACCTCCCCCACACTTACATCCTGTTCTTCACTCCTAAAAGATGGTATACCTCCCTGGCCAGTGCATGAAATTATTGCCTCCCTTTCTTCCTCAACATTTAAAAGTTCCTCAAAATATTCCCGCCATCTACCCAGTACCTCCATCTCCCCATCTACTAACTCCCCTACTCTGTTTTTAACTGACAAATCCATTCGTTCCTTAGGCTTTCTTAACTTGTTTAACTCACTCCAAATTTTTTTCTTATTTTCATTAAAATTACTTGACATTGCCTCTCCCACTCTATCATCCGCTCTCCTTTTGCACTCTCTCACCACTCTCTTCACCTTTCTTTTACTCTCCATATACTCTGCTCTCCTTATAACACTTCTGCTTTGTAAAAACCTCTCATAAGCATCCTTCTTCTTTTTTATCACACCCTTTACTTCATCATTCCACCAATCACTCCTCTTTCCTCCTGCACCCACCCTCCTATACCTGGAGTTTACCTGGAGAGAGTTTCGGGGGTCAACGCCCCCGCGGCCCGGTCTGTGACCAGGCCTCCTGGTGGATCAGCGCCTGATCAACCAGGCTGTTGCTGCTGGCTGCACGCAAACCAACGTACGAGCCACAGCCCGGCTGATCAGGAACTGCCTTTAGGTGCTTGTCCAGTGCCAGCTTGAAGACTGCCAGGGGTCTGTTGGTAATCCCCCTTATGTGTGCTGGGAGGCAGTTGAACAGTCTCGGTCCCCTGACACTTATTGTATGGTCTCTTAACGTGCTAGTGACACCCCTGCTTTTCATTGGGGGGATGGTGCATCGTCTGCCAAGTCTTTTGCTTTCGTAGTGAGTGATTTTCGTGTGCAAGTTCGGTACTAGTCCCTCTAGGATTTTCCAGGTGTATATAATCATGTATCTCTCCCTCCTGCGTTCCAGGGAATACAGGTTTAGAAACCTCAAGCGCTCCCAGTAATTGAGGTGTTTTATCTCCGTTATGCGCGCCGTGAAAGTTCTCTGTACATTTTCTAGGTCGGCAATTTCACCTGCCTTGAAAGGTGCTGTTAGAGTGCAGCAATATTCCAGCCTAGATAGAACAAGTGACCTGAAGAGTGTCATCATGGGCTTGGCCTCCCTAGTTTTGAAGGTTCTCATTATCCATCCTGTCATTTTTCTAGCAGATGCGATTGATACAATGTTATGGTCCTTGAAGGTGAGATCCTCCGACATAATCACTCCCAGGTCTTTGACGTTGGTGTTTCGCTCTATTTTGTGGCCAGAATTTGTTTTGTACTCTGATGAAGATTTAATTTCCTCATGTTTACCATATCTGAGTAATTGAAATTTCTCATCGTTGAACTTCATATTGTTTTCTGCAGCCCACTGAAAGATTTGGTTGATGTCCGCCTGGAGCCTTGCAGTGTCTGCAATGGAAGACACTGTCATGCAGATTCGGGTGTCATCTGCAAAGGAAGACACGGTGCTGTGGCTGACATCCTTGTCTATGTCGGATATGAGGATGAGGAACAAGATGGGAGCTAGTACTGTGCCTTGTGGAACAGAGCTTTTCACCGTAGCTGCCTCGGACTTTACTCTGTTGACGACTACTCTCTGTGTTCTGTTAGTGAGGAAATTATAGATCCATCGACCAACTTTTCCTGTTATTCCTTTAGCGCGCATTTTGTGCGCTATTACGCCATGGTCACACTTGTCGAAGGCTTTTGCAAAGTCTGTATATATTACATCTGCATTCTTTTTGTCTTCTAGTGCATTTAGGACCTTGTCGTAGTGATCCAGTAGTTGAGACAGACAGGAGCGACCTGTTCTAAACCCATGTTGCCCTGGGTTGTGTAACTGATGGGTTTCTAGATGGGTGGTGATCTTGCTTCTTAGGACCCTTTCAAAGATTTTTATGATATGGGATGTTAGTGCTATTGGTCTGTAGTTCTTTGCTGTTGCTTTACTGCCCCCTTTGTGGAGTGGGGCTATGTCTGTTGTTTTTAGTAACTGAGGGACGACCCCCGTGTCCATGCTCCCTCTCCATAGGATGGAAAAGGCTCGTGATAGGGGCTTCTTGCAGTTCTTGATGAACACAGAGTTCCATGAGTCTGGCCCTGGGGCAGAGTGCATGGGCATGTCATTTATCGCCTGTTCGAAGTCATTTGGCGTCAGGATAACATCGGATAGGCTTGTGTTAATCAAATTTTGTGGCTCTCTCATAAAAAATTCATTTTGATCTTCGACTCTCAGTCTGGTTAGCGGCTTGCTAAAAACTGAGTCATATTGGGACTTGAGTAGCTCACTCATTTCCTTGCTGTCATCTGTGTAGGACCCATCTTGTTTAAGTAGGGGCCCAATACTGGACGTTGTTCTCGATTTTGATTTGGCATAGGAGAAGAAATACTTTCTGCCCCACATTCTAATACTACATTTTTAAAACTATTCCAACCCTCTTCAACCCCCCCTCCCCACTACTCATACTTGCACTAGCCCACCTTTCTGCCAATAGTTGCTTATATATCACCTGAACTTCCTCCTCCCTTAGTTTATGCAATATATATACATATACATATATATATATATATATATATATATATATATATATATATATATATATATATATATATAATATATATATATATATATATATATATATATATATATATATATATATATATATATATATATATATATATATATATGGGATGGTAGGAAAAGTGGAATATTCAAATGGGCTCACGAAGAAATCCAAATATTCTTCCTCGAAGCCTATATCTATCTATCTATATATATATATATATATATATATATATATATATATATATATATATATATATATATATATATATATATATATATATATATATATATATATATATATATATATATATATATATAGGCTTCGAGGAAGAATATTTGGATTTCTTCGTGAGCCCATTTGAATATTCCACTTTTCCTACCATCCCATCTTTTCAGTCATTTATACCAATAGGTACCAATAGGTACACAATATGGTACCGAAGATTTAAAAGATACATTGCTGGTATAAAAGATTGCATATACAGTACATGAGGTTTGAGGTACACATTTCAAGTACATATTGCTATGTGTTTATCACAGATTATACTGCGAAAATCTCATCAGGCTCCTCAGAGCTGGGGCGCGAGCCCAAGATACAGCAGGCATTACCCCTCTGGATCACAGGTTCTAAAAATAACTCGTGAGAGTTTACACGAGAGAACAACCATAACAACATTCAAACCATACCGCGGGCGGGGTTAGAACCCGCGATCAGAGAGTCAGAAACTGGCCTAATGGCTAACGTGTCGGTCTGGAGTTTCTGACTCTCTGATCGCGGGTTCTAACCCCGCGCGTGGTATCGTTTGTTTGCAATCGTGTCATTACGATTTCGTGAGTCATGTTAACAACATTCAGTCTGTGTGAGATCTCCACAAAAAAATGCATGTAACTCTTTTCAACAGCAGTTTTACAGTAGAAAATAAATAAGAATTACAAAGGAAATATTAGCCAAACAAACCATACCCCGGCCGGGATTGAACCCGCGGGGTATGGTTTGTTTGCAATCGTGTCATTACGATTTCGTGAGTCATTAGCCAAAAAGATGGAAAAAAAAAACACGAGAGAAACAACTTCATTGTTCAGAGTATCTTAAAAAAATCAGGGAAGTCAGTCTTAATAAAGCACGTGAGAGTTCATAGAAGGGAGAAGCCATGACAGTATTGAGAGTGACTAGACAACTTTAAGTATGTTTTTGTAGTCATGGTAAAGTAATGTTCTCTTGACGAGGTTTCCGTCAACTTTTAATTTGAAAGGACATCACTCCATTAAGATCTGCACTTTCAGACGCCCAGGAAACGCCTGTCTCTCTCTCTTTTTCTCTTCTTTATATGTGGATTATTTGGACTTCCAAAAGGGGTAAAGAGACGTCTGTCCTCCTCTCTCTCTCTCTCTCTCTCTCTCTCCTTCATGTGTGGACTGTGTGGAAGGCTCAGCTATGTCAAGCGAGATTCTGAACTGGTCGACGTAATAATTTCTATGAACGACGAATAAGATATTGTTGGCATATCTAAGGCAAATGATGTGTCGTGAGATGATGTATTTAACAGTGCGCTTTAGTAAGCTTGCTAAGACTACGCTGTGAGGTGTGTTGGGTTGTGTCCTGGGTCAGGAGCTGTGTGAGGAGGATCTTATACTGCCCGTGTCTTTATTTCCACTTGCTGGATATAAACACACACACACACACACACACACACACACACACACACACACACACACACACACACACACACACACACACACACACACACACACACACACACACACACACACACACACACACACACACACACACACACACACACACACCACACACACACACACACACACACACACACACACACACACACACACACACACACACACACATAATAAATAACAATTGCTTTAAAACGAAAGGAAATTCGCTCGACTTCCTGGTACGGGAAATTTTGTCCAACACAACAACCACAGCCCGTCCCCTCTCCCTCCCCCTCACCCCCTTCCTGCCAATCACCCCCTCCCTCTCCTTCACCCCCTCCCTTCCCCCTCACCCCCTTCCTGCCTATCATCCCGTCCCTCCACTTCACCCCCTTCCAGCCTATCACCCCTTCCCTCTCCTTCAGCCTCTCTCTCTCTCTCTCTGTCTCTCTCTCTCTCTCTCTCTCACTCTGTACCCCCTTGACTCAGACCTCTCCCATCCTTTCTTTCCCCCTCCCCTTGCTTCTTCCTTCCCCTTCCACTTTCCTGCTGTTCCCCTCCCCTCCACCTCTCTTCTGCACTCTTCCCCTCCCCTCGTCTCACCCACAATACTCAGCCCATACCCCTTCCTCCATTATCAGCCTTC
>NC_091331.1:3216066-3248566 GCF_038502225.1 Cherax quadricarinatus
CAGTAACCTGGGGTGTATGCCAGGCCAGGTACACCACTACAGCAGTAACCTGGGGTGTATGCCAGGCCAGGTACACAACTGCAGCAGTAACCTGGGGTGTATGCCAGGCCAGGTACACCACTACAGCAGTAACCTGGGGTGTATGCCAAGCCAGGTACACCACTACAGTAGTAACCTGGGGTGTATGACAGTCCAGGTACACCACTACAGTAGTAACCTGGGGTGTATGCCAGGCCAGGTACACCACTACAGTAGTAACCTGAGGTGTATGACAGTCCAGGTACACCACTACAGTAGTAGCCTGGGGTGTATGCCAGGCCAGGTACACCACTACAGCAGTAACCCTGGGTGTATGCCAGTCCAGGTACACCACTACAGCAGTAACCTGGGGTGTATGACAGTCCAGGTACACCACTACAGTAGTAACCTGGGGTGTATGACAGTCCAGGTACACCACTACAGCAGTAACCTGGGGTGTATGCCAGTCCAGATACACCACTACAGCAGTAACCTGGGGTGTATGCCAGGCCAGGTACACCACTACAGCAGTAACCTGGGGTGTATGCCAGGCCAGGTACACCACTACAGCAGTAACCTGGGGTGTATGACAGTCCAGGTACACCACTACAGTAGTAACCTGGGGTGTACGACAGTCCAGGTACACCACTACAGTAGTAACATGGGGTGTATGACAGTCCAGGTACACCACTACAGCAGTAACCTGGGGTGTATGACAGTCCAGGTACACCACTACAGCAGTTACCTGGGGTGTATGACAGTCCAGGTACACCACTACAGTAGTAACATGGGGTGTGTGACAGTCCAGGTACACCACTACAGTAGTAACCTGGGGTGTATGACAGTCCAGGTACACCACTACAGCAGTAACCTGGGGTGTATGACAGTCCAGGTACACGACTACAGTAGTAACATGGGGTGTATGCCAGGCCAGGTACACCACTACAGTAGTAACCTGGGGTGTATGCCAGCCCAGGTACACCACTACAGTAGTAACCTGGGGAGTATGACAGCCCAGGTACACCACTACAGTAGTAACCTGGGGTGTATGACAGCCCAGGTACACCACTACAGTAGTAACCTGGGGTGTATGACAGTCCAGGTACACCACTACAGTAGTAACCTGGGGTGTATGACAACCCAGGTACACCACTACAGTAGTAACCTGGGGTGTATGACAGCCCAGGTACACCACTACAGTAGTAACCTGGGGTGTATGACAGCCCAGGTACACCACTACAGTAGTAACCTGGGGTGTATGCCAGTCCAGGTACACCACTACAGCAGTAACCTGGGGTGTACGCCAATCCAGGTACACCACTACAGCAGTGACCTGGGGTGTATGCCAGTCCAGGTACACCACTACAGCAGTGTCCTGGGGTGTATACCAGTCCAGGTACACCACTACAGCAGTAACCTGGGGTGTATGCCAGTCCAGGTACACCACTACAGCAGTAACCTGGGGTGTATGCCAGGCCAGGTACACCACTACACCAGTGACCTGGGGTGTATGCCAATCCAGGTACACCACTACAGCAGTGACCTGGGGTGTATGCCAATCCAGGTACACCACTACAGCAGTGACCTGGGGTGTATGCAAGGCCAGGTAAACAACTACAGCAGTGAACTGGCGTCATGCCAGGCCATGTAAACCACTACAGCAGTGACCTGGGGTGTATGCCAGGCCAGGGAAATCACTGCAGAAGTGATCTAGGGTGTGCCATGCCAGGTAAACCACTACAGCAGTGACCTGGCGTTATGCCATGCTAGGCAAACCACTACAGCAGTGACCTGGGGTGTATGCCAGGCCAGGGAAACCACTACAGAAGTGACCTAGGGTGTATGCCAGTCCAGGTGCACCACTACAGTAGTAACCTGGGGTGTATGCCAGGCCAGGTACACCACTACAGCAGTAACCTGGGGTGTATGCCAGGCAAGGTACACCACTACAGCAGTAACCTGGGGTGTATGCCAGTCCAGGTACACCACTACAGTAGTAACATGGGGTGTATGCCAGTCTAGGTACACCACTACAGTAGTAACCTGGGGTGTATGCCAGGCCAGGTACACCACTACAGCAGTTACCTGGGGTGTATGACAGTCCAGGTACACCACTACAGCAGTGACCCGGGGTGTATGCAAGGCCAGGTACACCACTACAGTAGTAACATGGGGTGTATGCCAGTCCAGGTACACCACTACAGTAGTAACATGGGGTGTATGACAGTCCAGGTACACCGCTACAGTAGTATCCTGGGGTGTATGTCAATCCAGGTACACCACTACAGCAGTAACATGGGGTATATGCCAGTCCAGGTACACCACTACAGCAGTAACCTGGGGTGTATGCCAATCCAGGTACACCACTACAGCAGTGACCTGGGGTGTATGCCAGTCCAGGTACACTACTACAGCAGTGACCTGGGGTGTATGCCAGTCCAGGTACACCACTACAGCAGTAACCTGGGGTGTATGCCAGTCCAGGTACACCACTACAGCAGTAACCTGGGGTGTATGCCAGGCCAGGTACACCACTACACCAGTGACCTGGGGTGTATGCCAATCCAGGTACACCATTACAGCAGTGACCTGGGGTGTATGCCAATCCAGGTACACCACTACAGCAGTGACCTGGGTGTATGCAAGGCCAGGTAAACAACTACAGCAGTGAAGTGGCGTCATGCCAGGCCAGGTAAACCACTACAGCAGTGACCTGGGGTGTATGCCAGGCCAGGGAAATCACTGCAGAAGTGATCTAGGGTGTGCCATGCCAGGTAAACCACTACAGCAGTGACCTGGCGTTATGCCATGCCAGGCAAACCACTACAGCAGTGACCTGGGGTGTATGCCAGGCCAGGGAAACCACTACAGAAGTGACCTAGGGTGTATGCCAGGGCAGGTAAACCACTACAACATTGACCTGGCATTATGCCAGGCCAGGTAAACCACTACAGCAGTAACCTGGGGTGTATGCCAGTCCAGGTACACCACTACAGCAGTAACCTGAGGTGTATGCCAGGCCAGGTACACCACTACACCAGTGACCTGGGGTGTATGCTAATCCAGGTACACCACTACAGCAGTGACCTGGGGTGTATGCCAATCCAGGTACACCACTAAAGCAGTGACCTGGGGTGTATGCAAGGCCAGGTAAACAACTACAGCAGTGAACTGGCGTCATGCCAGGCCAGGAAAACCACTACAGAAGTGATCTGGGGAGTATGCCATGCCAGGTAAACCACTACAGCAGTGACCTGGGGTATATGCCAGGCCAGGGAAATCACTGCAGAAGTGATCTAGGGTGTGCCATGCCAGGTAGACCACTACAGCTGTGACCTAGCGTTATGCCATGCCAGGAAAACCACTACAGCAGTGACCTGGGGTGCATGCCAGGCCAGGCAAACCACTACAGCAGTGACCTGGGGTGTATGCCAGGCCAGGGAAACCACTACAGAAGTGACCTAGGGTGTATGCCAGGCCAGGTAAACCACTACAGCATTGACCTGGCATTATGCCAGGCCAGGTAAACCACTACAGCAGTGACCTGGCGTCATGCCAGGCCAGGTAAACCACTACAGCAGTGACCTGGCGTCATGCCATGCCAGGTAAACCACTGCAGCAGTGACCTGGTGTGTATGCCAGGCCAGATAAACCACTACAGCAGTGACCTGGGGTGTATGCCATGCCAGGTAAACCGCTACAGCAGTGACTTCGGATGTATGCCATGCCAGGTACACCACTACAGCACTTACCTGGGGTGTATGCCAGGCCAGGTAAACCACTACAGAAGTGACCTGGCGTTATGCCAGGCCGAGTAAACCACTACAGAAGTGACCTGGCGTTATGCCAAGCCAGGTACACCACTACTGCAGTGACCTGGGGTGTATGCCAGGCCAGGTAAACCACTACAGAAGTGACCTGGCGTTATGCCAGGCCGAGTAAACCACTACAGCAGTGACCTGGCGTTATGCCAAGCCAGGTACACCACTACAGCAGAGACCTGGGGTGTATGCCAGGTCAGGTAAACCACTACAGCAGTGACCTGGCGTTATGCCAGGCCAGGTAAACCACTACAGCAGTGACCTGGGTGTATGCCAGGCCAGGTAAACCACTACATCAGTGACCTCGGGTGTATACCATGCCAGGTAAACCACTACAGCAGTACTCACCTAATTGTGGTTGCAGGGGTCGAGACTCAGCTCTTGGCCCCGCCTCTTCACTGATCGCTACTAGGTCCTCTCCCTCTCTGCTTCCTGAGTTTTGTCATACCTCGTCTTAAAGCTATGTATAGTTCCTGCCTCCACTACATCACTTGCTACGCTATTCCACTTCCTGACGACTCTGTGACTAAAGAAGTACTTCCTAACATCTCTGTGACTCGTCTGATTCTTCAGCTTCCAATTGTGACCCCTTGTTTCTGTGTTCCCTCTCTGGAACATCCTGTCTCTGTCCACCTTGTCTATTCCAGGCATCATTTTGTATGTTTTTATCATGTCTCCCCTGACCCTCTTGTCCTCCAGTGTCGTCAGTCCGATTTCCCTCAACTTTTCTTCATAGGACATTCCCCTGAGCTCCGGAACTAGCCTTGTTGCAAGTCTTTGTACTTTCTCTAATTTCTTGACGTTCTTGACCAGGTGTGGGTTCCAAACTGGTGCTGCATACTCCAGTATGGGCCTGACGTACACAGTGTACAGTGTCTTGAACGATTCCTTATCAAGGTATCGGAACGCTATTCTCAGGTTTGCCAGGCGCCCATATGCTGCAGCCGTTTTCTGGTTGATGTGTGCCTCGGGAGACGTGCTCGGTGTTGTGGTCACCTCAAGATCTTTCTCCTTGAGTGAGGTTTGTAGACTTTGTTCACCTAGCCTATACTCTGTCTGCGGTCTTCTTTGCCCTTCCCCAATCTTCATGGCTTTGCATTTGGCAGGGTTGAAATCGAGAAGCCAGTTGCTGGACCACGTGTCCAGCCTGTCCAGGTCTCTTTGTAATCCTGCCTGATCCTCATCCGATTTAATCCTTCTCATTAGTATTACATCATCTGCGAACAGGGACACTTCAGAGTCTATCCGTATCCTAGCAGTGACCTGAGGTGTATGCCAGGCCAGGGAAACCACTACAGAAGTGACCTGGGGTGTATGCTAGGCCAGGCAAACCAGTACAGGAGAGACCTGGTGTTATGTCAGACCAGGTAAACCAATATAACAGTGACCTGAGGTTATGCCAGATCAGGTAAATCAGTACTGCAGTGACCTGGGGTTATGGCGGACCAAGTGAACCAGTACAACAGTGACCTGGGGTGTATGCCAGGTCAGATAAACCACTACAGCAGTGACCTGGGGTTATGCCAGGCCACGTAAACCAGTACAGCAATGACCTGGGGTTATGCCAGGCCAGGTAAACCAGTACAGCAGTGACCTGGGGTTATGCTAGGCCAGGTAAACCAGCACAGTAGTGACCTGGGGTTATGCCAGGCCAGTCAAACCAGTACAGCAATGGCCTGTGGTTATGCCAGGCTAGGTAAACCAGTACTGCAGTGACCTGGGGTTATGCCAGGCCAGGTAAACCAGTACAGCAGGTGAGACAAGAGATCACAGCCCCACCCAGCACAGTGCGTTCACCCCGGCATCTCTCGGACACCAGCCTCCTCTTCCTGGTGATGCTGGTGGTAGCAATGGTGGTGGAGGTGGTGGTTGCAGCGGTCGTGGTACTGGTGGTAGTGGTGATGGTGGTAGCAGCAGTGGTGGTGGTGGTTGCAGCGATCATGGTACTGGTGCTGGTGGTGCTGGTGGTAGAAGCAGTGGTGGTGGTGGTGGTGCTTGCAGCGGTGGTGGTACTGGTGGTGCTGGCGGTGGTAGCAATGGTGGTGGTGAGTCTGATGGTGTTGGTGGCTGTTGTTGTTGTGGTGGGACGGTGCTGCTCCTGTTGCTGCTTTATGTATCTTCCTGCTACTGCTACAGCCACTGCTGTTGCTTCTGTTGGTGATGCTTCTGCCGTTGGTGATGCTTCTGCCGTTGCTGGTGCTGGTGCTGGTGCTGGTGCTGCTGCTTCTTCTGCTGATGCTGCTACTGTTGCTGCCGCTGCTTCTGCGGCTATCCCATGCAACGTTCCCTAGCAGAGACTGTTTGTGTACCCATGACAGAACATCCCACATCTGCCGCTGCTGTTACCATGACAACTCTCATTTGCCACGATGTTCAATCCAATTCCTTTCCCGAGTCACTTTAGCCTCTTCTGAAACCTTTTGTAATCGTTCTGTAGCTTTACAAGTCGGCGGAGTTGCCTGTTAGTTCTTGTAAATATGTCTATTAAACTCTTAATTAAATACCCTGAACCCGTCTATTTTTTAACCACTTTAGAGTTACTGTGCTCTTAAAACAACGAACAGTTATTTAACGTGTCTATCTCTCGTTTAAAGGGAGGAGGCTCGTATCTCCTTGCGTTGAATTTCCCACGTGAAGTTAGTGTTCCATGTAAAGAAATTACAGCTCTGGACACTGCTCGTGGACCTCTGCTCTTTCAGTCACTCGCTGAATCACTGGGAGAACCAAGCTTCGAACTGTTAATGGGAGAATCATGCTTAGAATTGTTATTGGAAGGCATCCATGGAGCTAAAGCCTGAATTCTTATAACCACGATGAACATCACTCTTGCAGCGTCAGGGAGTGATACAGAAGACCCATACAGAGGTTCAGCTAAGAAACTAACATGAAGATGGCCCCCATGTCTTTATTAAAATCAACTGCGAAACACAACTAGATTTCCCGGAAGGATTCTTCTGAGACCTGTAGAGACTTCTTGACAGTGACCTGTGAAGACTCTTGGCCAGAGACCTGTGGAGACTCTTGACCAGAAACCTGCGGAGACTCTTGGCCAGAGACCTGTGGAGACTCTTGGCCAGAAACCCGTGGAGACTATTGGTCAGAGACCTGTAAAGACTCTTTGATAGAGACCTGTGGAGACTCTTGGCCAGAGACCTGTAGAGACTCTTTGACAGAGACCTGTGGAGACTCTTGGCCAGAGATCTGCAGAGACTCTTGGCCAGAGATCTGTAGAGACTCTTGGCCAGAGACCCGTGGAGACTCTTGGCCAGAGACCTGTGGAGACTCTTTGACAGAAACCCGTGGAGATTCTTGGCCAGAAACCTGTAAAGACTCTTTGACAGAGACCTGTGGAGACTCTTGGCCAGAGATCTGTAGAGACTCTTGACAAGAGACCCGTGGAGACTCTTGGCCAGAGACCTGTGGAGACTCTTCGCCAGAAACCTGTGGAGACTCTTGGCCAGAGATCTGTAGAGACTCTTGGCCAGAGATCTTCATAATACCCTGATGAAGGAAGGTGCTAACTTGCCATTGCACTCATTTGGAAGCGCTAAACCCATAAGAGGATGGTTTTAGCGCCTGGAGAAGGGGAGGTAATCAGGTTTGAGGAGGGAGCTAAAGAAAAAGCAGGCCTAGTGCAGTGCTGTTCTGCTTCTCCATACAGCTCGTTAGATTTACAGCTTATAGGTTGCGTCTGGATCATTATCACAGCAACTCATCTTTCTCAGTATCTCTCATCACTCCCTAGACATTCAGTGTCTCTCATTACTCCTCATGTGAAGCTGATGCTACTCGATCAGACCTGTCAGAAGATGAGTGCCTCTCCCGCTGACCTTGTTGCTCTGCCTGACTAGAAGCAGAGGTGACCTTGATGATGCTTGATGAATGATGCCAGCTTGGCGACACGTAAACCCGTCGTCCCTAGGTTTTTTGTCCTCTCTCTCTCTCTCTCTCTCTCTCTCGCTTGTGACTAGGACTGTGAAGGCCATAAATTTGTTATATAAATACCTACACACCTGGTGTGTAGGTGTTTATATATATGGCTAGGAGAGAGAGAGAGAGAGAGAAAGAGAGAGAAAGAGAGAAAGAGAGAAAGAGAGAGAGAGAGAGAAAGAGAGAGAGAGAGAGCTTGTCAATAAAGCTAGGGATCCTTAACCTTGTCAAACCCTGTGTAAAAAAAAAAAGAGAGTGAGAGAGAGAAAAAAAATTATTCACTACCACAGAGAGAATCTTAAAAAAATATTCAGAGATAGCTTTCCATTGTCTTCTGCAGGCTATGGAGAGCACAATGTCATGTCTCTCATCTCTCAGCTGCTTCATGTCTCTCATCTCTCACCTGCTTCATGTCTCTCATCTGCTTCATGTCCTTCATCTTTCACCTGCTTCATGTCTCTCATCTGCTTCATGTCTCTCACCTGCTTCATGTCCCTCATCTTTCACCTGCTTCATGTCTCTCATCTCTCACCTGCTTTATGTCCAGCAGCGGTTCATGGCGTTTTATTAAAAAGACGTTTCGTCCTTGGTGGGCGAAACGTCTTAGCAGTTAACTAATTCTTCGTCATTTCTGACACATTATTTGTACGTGGTCTTCAAGCCTGGTCACAGACCGGGTGGCGGGGGCGCTGACCCCCGAAACCCTCTACAGGTATACTCCAGGTAAGACACAGAAACAAGTACTTAAACAATTGACTTCCAGGTCCTAAACTCTCATACTGGAAAGAAGAGTAGACTTTTCGGCCTGGACCGAAACATCTAGTTTTTTAGACAGAAAGGTCGCGAGTAAGAAAAGACATAAAGCCGGAAGTGAAGTGAGAGCTAAGGTCAGGTCAGGAAGTGAGGTGAGAGCAAAGGTCAGGTCAGGAAGTGAGGTGAGAGCGAAGGTCAGGTCAGGAAGTGAGGTGAGAGCTAAGGTCATGTCAGGAAGTGAGGTGAGAGCTAAGGTCATGTCAGGAAGTAAGGTGAGAGCGAAGGTCAGGTCAGGAAGTGAGAACGAAGGTCAGGTCAAGAAGTGAGATGAGAACGAAGGTCAGATCAGGAAGTGAGGTAAGAGCTAAGGTCATGTCAGGAAGTGAGGTGAGAGCTAAGGTCATGTCAGGAAGTAAGGTGAGAGCGAAGGTCAGGTCAGGAAGTGAGAACGAAGGTCAGGTCAAGAAGTGAGATGAGAACGAAGGTCAGATCAGGAAGTGAGGTAAGAGCTAAGGTCGTGTCAGGAAGTGAGGGGAGAGCTAAGGTCATGTCAGGAAGTGAAGTGAGAGTGAAGGTCAGATCAGGAAGTGAGAACGAAGGTCAGGTCAAGAAGTGAGGTGAGAGCGAAGGTCAGATCAGGAAGTGAGGTAAGAGCTAAGGTCAGGTCAGAAAGTGAGGTGAGAGCGAAGGTCATGTCAGGAAGTGAGGTGAGAGCGAAGGTCAGATCAGGAAGTGAGGTGAGAGCTAAGGTTATGTCAGGAAGTGAGGTGAGAGCTAAGGTCATGTCAGGAAGTGAGGTGAGAGCGAAGGTCAGGTCAGGAAGTGAGGTGAGAACGAAGGTCAGGTCAAAAAGTGAGATGAGAACGAAGGTCAGATCAGGAAGTGAGGTAAGAGCTAAGGTCAGGTCAGAAAGTGAGGTGAGAGCGAAGGTCATGTTAGAAAGTGAGGTGAGAGCGAAGGTCAGGTCAGGAAAGCGGCCAGTTTCAGCAGTATGTTTGAGGAAGTGCAGTAGGAAGTACGAGAATGAGTTGGGAAAGTATATACAGGGGAAGTATGAGCAGGTAAACACTGGTGGAAGAAGAATGACTCTGGAGGTGTTTAAGAATGGCCTCCACCAGCTGGTTCATTGCTTCTTAAAAGTTACAGTCGCAGTGTTGTGGTTTTTTCCTTCTTCAAAATGAGATTATATTTATTTATTTTATTTTTTTTCTAACAAAATATTCACATTATAATTCGCGAGGCATCGTCAGCGCTGCACCTGTTAGTTTTTGCAGTGAAAACTCTGTAGATTTAAAAGAGTTGTAGATTCTCTCTCTCTCTCTCTCTCTCTCTCTCTCTGTAACTCAGCATTTGGTAACAGGCTCGGCCTTGGCCGATGATATTTCAGCTGACGGGGTAATGGAGGTCGCTGCCTCAGCACTAGTATTGCATACACACAGACACACACGAATGCTTCATTTCTTTCATTTTCTCAATCGGGTTTCCTTCTTTCCCTTCTTCATTTTCTATCTTCTTTTTCTTCTTCTTTTTTTTCCTCTTCTTCCGTCTCTTTTCCTTTGTTGAGATGGTAACAATTACATCAGACAATCTAGACATAGACTCGCTCTTACTGTCGTGTCTCCCTCTACCTCGACCATATTTATACTCGAAGACAAGTCACGTTATTTTTTTTCATTGGTCAAGGCTCTTCTTGAGATAGATTTTGTGCAAAAAAATAGCGTGTGTGTGTGTGTGTGTGTGTGTGTGTGTGTGTGTGTGTGTGTGTGTGTGTGTGTGTGTGTTTTGTTTTCTCTTCGTACCGTTGGTGGTGGATTTTACGTGCTTACAAGAGCATCTCGCATGAATGGACCTCTAGCAGCAGGGCAGGGAAGGAGTGAACATAATGATAACGGCTGTACCTAGTGTCCACAGTGTCTCGGTGTGTGTGTGTGTGTGTGTGTGTGTGTGTGTGTGTGTGTGTGTGTGTGTGTGTGTGTGTGTGTAGTTACTGGTTGTCAGAGGCACTTGTCGATTGACATTTGGCCTGTTTTGTGTGTGGGTATCAATACGCTATAACGAAGATTTCAACGCTACTCACATAGTAATCCCAACATGCCTCGCGCTATAGCCAGTATATTTACACTAAAATAACGTCTTTATTTACTACGAGTACATGTACAAGGTATACAGGCTTAGCTGACATCAATGACATACTACTGTATAGAAAGCCCTTTGTTATGCAGAGCATTTCGGGCAAATTACGTCAGTTTTGTCCCAGGATGAGACCCACACCAGTCCACTAACTCCCAGGTACCCATTTTACTGATGGGTGAACATAGACAACCAATGTACAGAAACACGCCCAATGTTTCTACCCTTGCTGTGAATCGAACCCAAACACTCGCCGTGTGAAGCGAGCGCTGTAGCCACCAGGGCATGGGGCACTGTGGGCACGGGGCACAAGTTCCCATGAAGTGTCCCGTCCTCTCTTGCAGTTCCTTTCTCCAAACCCCTCCCCCCTTTCACCAAGAAAAAGAAGAAGAATTACGTGAGGAATAACAATATAATAATAAAAATAATAATAATAATAAAAATTATTATTCTGTTATTGCAACTACACAACGAGCATGACTCTGCTTGACTAGTCATAGGTGGGTCTTACCTTACACGTAATCACAGAGTAGGGCCAGTCATTTACCTCCAGACCCCCTCGAAGGGAGTTGATGGATAGAAAGGGGCAAAGGATGAGAGGGAGAGAGAGAGAGAGAGGAGGGGCAAGGGATGGGGAGGAGGGGGGAGGGTGAAGGGTTAGGGGATGAGGATGGGAAGGGGTGTTGGTGCGCCTGGCAGAAGTTAGTCTTGTGATGTAGAGCGTGTCTCTGAGTCATCAGTGGGGGTGGGGGTGTTGGGAAAGGTGCTGGTGGTGGGGGTGTTGGGGAAGGTGCTGGTGGTGGGGGTGCTGGTGGTGGTTATAGCTGTGGTGGTGGTGATAGTTTTGGTAGTAGTGGTGGAGGTGGTGGCAACAGTGGCTACACAAAGATTCTCTCAATTACCTGTATATATACCTTAGACAGGTTAACTACGACCATATATGCCAGTTTCTATGAGTGAATATACCATCCACATGGCCAGTGATGAGCTGTAGCTCCTGGCACCCACCAATGCCGCTGTTGATGCCCCGATAAAAATCGAAAACTGTAAATAACTACAAACCGGAGCTGAGACACTAAAGCTACCAAGCCAACGTACGTGAATGTTTGAGCTTAGTGGAGACTTTTGCTAACCTCCCTAGTGCATAAACATGCCTGTAAGAATCTTATTGTAACCTTCATCAAGTGGGAAAGCGTGTTGTCATAGCTGCTTCGCGATTGTCCTGTCGTTGGTTGGAGCAACAGTACAAAGAATTACATGGCAGCAAGTCCTTGGCATTTGTCCACTCTACACAGGGGCGTGTATCCCTCACTAGAATGAACAAAATACTGGATTCTTGTCCAGTAATTATTGCATATTTATGCTGCTTAAGTCTGGTCACAAGTGACTTTTCCCTTTGTCCCAGTGAGATGATACTCTGAGGTATCATCACTGGGTGAAGTGGTACCTTACTAAGTGAGGTAACGCCTGAGCGGTGTCACCTCTGAGGTATCTCCTTACTTTCTAATATATAAGAAAGTATTTCTCATGCCTCTCCTTCCTATTCCTCTGAATATATTTGTAATCACATTAAAGCTCTCATGTGTTAGAAGGGTCGTATATTTCGGCCTCCAAAACCCTTTTCAGCAGGATTTCTCCTATCTTCCTTTCAGTCGAGCCACTTGCTTACTCAACAGGTGCTACTTAGGTTTAACTTCCTGTCAGTCTGTTTACCTGCCCATCTTCCTGTCAGTGTGTCCACCTGTCTGCCTGTCACCTGCCGTTTGGGCAGATGGTGATGATGCTGCAGAACCTGTGGCCTTTTTTTTCACCTTAACCTGGGTGATGTGCTCTTTTTTTTACCTGCCACTAGAGCGGCATCACAGTTAGTCAGTTACCTGTCATGCACTGTCAGTCACTCGCTTCTATACAGTTAATACCATGCACTTACCCAAGTGTACAGTTAAGGCATTGATGACTGGAGACCCGACCTGTTTTTCGTCCTCTTTCTCTTTCTGTCTCGCTTGCTGTGTTTCGTGTCATCTTTTGGTGTCATCCCCATCGGGGGGCGGTAGGGCATTGACACACCTTATACAAATGCACCACCGGCACCGCCACCACTATCAATATCACTGCTACCCGCACCACTACAACCACCACCACCACACAGGGTGTTACGAATGCCGTCGTGACAACGGTGGCTGCAGAATGATACATTTATGTAAACTAATCTTCGTCTGAGAACTCTGCCGAATGGCTGGCTAATTGCCTGGTCGACTGGCTTGCTGGCTGATTAGTTGGCTAGTTGGCTGGCTTTCTGACTGGCTGGCTGACTGACTGGCTGTCTAACAGAATCCTTGGCTGGTTCTTGAACCGATTGACTGGTTGCCTCTTTAACTGGCTGTCTGCTTGACTGAGGGGGAGGGGGAGTGACTGGCGGGTTAGCTAGCTGTCGGGTCGTTGCCGTCGACCAGTCTTGCTTACGCTAGTCATGGGCTATAAAGTCCTTTTCTGGTAGCTGGACAAGTACTCGCTGGAGAGGTGTGAACTTCAGCTCACTGAGGTGTGAACGTGCACTCTCTGAGGTGCTAAGGTGTACTCTGTGAGATGTACTCTGTGAGATGTGCATCAAGCACTGTTTCTCGCAAAATAATAATCTAGAAATATGAAATAAATAGACTAGGAACAACAAAAGACATCCCTCCCTTTTTTTAAAACAAAAAGGTCATAATTTTCAGAACCAAAAACCAATTTTTTTTTTTAGAAAAAAAAAAAAATCATAATTTTCAAAGACAAAACCAGATTTTGAGAAGAAAATAAAAATTTTCAGAGACAAAAAAAAAAAAGATTTTTTTCAAGAAAAAAATAATTAAATAATACATAATGGTAATACGTAATACATTAATACATAATGGTAATACATAATATATTAAGTAATACATAATGGTCCGACCATTTACCGCTTAATCGCCCCAAAAATTGCGATTTCGTACAGAAACATGATTTGCCTTTCTTACACCGCTCACCACCCCAACATACACCAACATACACCAACATACACCAACATACACCAACATACACCAACATACACCAACATACACCAACATACACCAACATACACCAACATGCACCAACATACACCAACATGCACCAACATACACCAACATACACCAACATACACCAACATGCACCAACATACACCAACATACACCAACATACACCAACATACACCAACATACACCAACATACACCAACATGCACCAACATGCACCAACATACACCAACATACACCAACATGCACCAACATACACCAACATACACCAACATACACCAACATGCACCAACATGCACCAACATACACCAACATACACCAACATGCACCAACATACACCAACATACACCAACATGCACCAACATACACCAACATACACCAACATGCACCAACATACACCAACATACACCAACATACACAACATGCACCAACATACACCAACATGCACAAACATACACCAACATGCACCAACATACACCAACATACACCAACATACACCAAAATGCACCAACATACACCAACATACACCAACATACACCAACATACACCAACATGCACCAACATACACCAACATACACCAACATACACCAACATACACCAACATGCACCAACATACACCAACACACACCAACATGCACCAACATACACCAACATACACCAACATACACAACATGCACCAACATACACCAACATGCACCAACATACACCAACATACACCAACATACACCAAAATGCACCAACATACACCAACATACACCAACATACACCAACATACACCAACATGCACCAACATACACCAACATACTCCAACATACACCAACATACACCAACATACACCAACATACACCAACATACTCCAACATATACCAACATACACCAACATACACCAACGTACACCAACATACACCAACATACACCAACATACACCAACATACACCAACATACACCAACATACACCAACATACACCAACATACACCAACATACTCCAACATATACCAACATACACCAACATACACCAACATACACCAACATACACCAACATACACCAACATACACCAACATACTCCAACATATACCAACATACACCAACATACACCAACATACACCAACATACTCCAACATATACCAACATACACCAACATACTCCAACATACACCAACATACACCAACATACACCAACATACTCCAACATATACCAACATACACCAACATACACCAACATACACCAACATACACCAAAATACACCAACATACACCAACATACACCAACATACACCAAAATACACCAACATACACCAACATACACCAACATACACCAAAATACACCAACATACACCAACGTACACCAACATACACCAAAATACACCAACATACATCAACATACTCCAATATACACCAACATACACTAACATACACCAACATACACCAACATACTAACATACACCAACATACTAACATACACCAACATACTAACATACACCAACATACTAACATACACCAACATACTAACATACACCAACATACTAACATACACCAACATACTAACATACACCAACATACTAACATACACCAACATACTTACATACACCAACATACTAACATACACCAACATACACCAACATACACTAACATACACCAACATACTCCAACATACACCAACATACTCCAACATACACCAACATACTCCAACATGCACCAACATACTCTAACATACACCAACATACACCAACATACTCCAACATATACCAACATACTCCAACATACACCAATATACTTCAACATACACCAACATACTCCAACATACACCAACATACACCAACATATTCCAACATACACCAACATACTCGAACATGCACCAACATACTCCAACATACACCAACGTATACCAATAAACTAAGAAAACAGTATATTCAATATCCGCTCCTGTGTGATACAAATCTCTTGTAGGTAACCTAGCTTTTAAATATATATATATATATATATATATATATATATATATATATATATATATATATATATATATATATATATATATATATATATATATAGTTTGTATTATTTACCATAACATTTTCACAAATCATACAAGTAAAGGTCTCTTGGTAAATTCCTGTACATCTATACCAGATTTTTTTTCCGAGTTTCTAAATGAAATTTGGATTCGTCGATCACAAGGTTCATTATATAACCTGTGTGTGTCGTATGTGTACACGTGTTTGTGTGTACTTCTTAAGTGCACACGAGTTTCAGTGTACGTCCTAAACGTACATGAATTTGTGTCTCGTTCCAGTATACACAAGAATGTATGTTCTGTGTACTCAGGAACTCGTGTGTATGTCCTGTGTATACATGATCTTAATTGTATGTATTATGTACACATGAACTACTAGTGTATACTCCACGTGTACATAACCTGTGTCTATGCCGTGTGTACATACGAACGTTTGTGCATTTGTACTGTGTGTACACACTTGACTGCATGTAAACATGAACAGTGTATACCGGAGTATACCTGGAGTATACCTGGAGAGGGTTTCGGGGGCCAACGGCCCCGCGGCTCGGTCTGAGACCAGGCCTCGTGGTGGTTTAGGGTCTGATCAACCAGGCTGTTACTGTTGGCCGCACGCAAACTGACGTACGAACCACAACCCGGCTGGTCAGGTACTGACTTAAGGTGCCTGTCAAGCGCCATCTTGAAGACAGAGTTCATTTTCATACCCTCGGTATTATTATCAAAATTAAGCGCTAAACCCCCCAGGGTCACACAACACCGAGCCTCTGTCAATAAACTTGCGAGAAGACAAAACTTTAGTGTTACACTGATGAAGAAAACTGATAAATGTAAGACAAGTTTCGAATATGTCAACATTTCGCTCTGAGAGGAACCTTGTGATGTCACTGATTTGACGAAGCTGTACAAAGAGCGAAACGTTAACAGAATAGCTGCTTACTCTTGTGTGTGAAACGTCGTGTTATATGAACTGACTCAGTGGAAAGTTACTGAAGGTATGGTGGTGGGAGATGATTGTAAAGCCGCCTCTCAGTTTTTATTTGTGGCTTCCTGCCGTGGTGTTAAATTGGAAGCCAGAAGCCATCCAGGAGAGCGCCACCATGGCGTATGAGTGAAAATAAAAGCCTGTTAAACTTTATTTATTCTCTCTCTCTCTCTCTCTCTCTCTCTCTCTCTCTCTCTCTAGTAAACATCCAGGATGGCAGGTGAAGCCTCATTCATTATGTACTAGCCTTTACTTTCCTCTATTTTTAACAGTACTTAAATCTCTTAATAATTCCCTTACAATACCACCTGAGAAAGTGGGTTAGATGCCTTCATTGGTAAACAGGTGCGTGGTAGAAAGCGACTAAGGTGCCTGTAGGTAACTAATTAATACAATGAGGAAGAGAATTTTGAAGGTGGATAGCTCGCGCACAACTGGATGGAGTACCACCGATAAGAAGGGTGGAACTCACAGTCCCGTGGCTGGAACAACTCACGCTCTGGAGAACAACTCACGCTCTGGAGAACAACTCACGCTCTGGAGAACAACTCACGCTCTGGAGAACAACTCACGCTCTGGAGAACAACTCACGCTCTGGAGAACAACTCACGCTCTGGAGAACAACTCACGCTCTGGAGAACAACTCACGCTCTGGAGAACAACTCACTCTCTGGAGAACAACTCACGCACTGGAGAACAACTCACGCTCTGGAGAACAACTCACGCACTGGAGAACAACTCACGCTCTGGAGAACAACTCACGCACTGGAGAACAACTCACGCTCTGGAGAACAACTCACCCACTGGAGAACAACTCACGCTCTGGAGAACAACTCATGCTCTGGAGAACAACTCACGCTCTGGAGAACAACTCACTCTCTGGAGAACAACTCACGCACTGGAGAACAACTCACGCTCTGGAGAACAACTCACGCACTGGAGAACAACTCACGCTCTGGAGAACAACTCACGCTCTGGAGAACAACTCACGCTCTGGAGAACAACTCACGCACTGGAGAACAACTCACGCTCTGGAGAACAACTCACGCACTGGAGAACAACTCACGCTCTGGAGAACAACTCACGCTCTGGAGAACAACTCACGCTCTGGAGAACAACTCACGCACTGGAGAACAACTCACGCACTGGAGAACAACTCACGCTCTGGAGAACAACTCACGCACTGGAGAACAACTCACGCACTGGAGAACAACTCACGCTATGGAGAACAACTCACGCACTGGAGAACAACTCACGCTCTGGAGAACAACTCACGCTCTGGAGAACAACTCACGCTCTGGAGAACAACTCACGCACTGGAGAACAACTCACGCTCTGGAGAACAACTCACGCACTGGATAACAACTCACGCACTGGAGAACAACTCACGCACTGGAGAACAACTCACGCTCTGGAGAACAACTCATGCACTGGATAACAACTCACGCACTGGAGAACAACTCACGCTCTGGAGAACAACTCACGCTCTGGAGAACAACTCATGCACTGGATAACAACTCACGCACTGGAGAACAACTCACGAATGTTAAGAAACAAGTGAGTATTAATCTCATAATCAAACTTGTCCTCAGAACTGCATTTTGAAATGGGAAGATTTAGAAAAAATATCATTTATTTTATGAAATATTAACAAACTGATGATTCAAAATATTTTTTTTTGAGCTCTATCAAGTATTTTTTTATGAATACCCAAAATGGAGTTGGAAGTTCTAGCACAAAGTGAAATAAAATAATTTAGTAAGAGAATTAACAGTAAAAAAAATTAAGAATTTATCTTCAGATGAGAGTCATGGAAGAAATGTATGTTAATGCTAAATGATAAATTCTGGAAAGAGAAGAAATGATATATAAAACGACGGATTAGAATTTACACACCTTAACTTGAAGAAGACTGAAGGATAACATCCTTGGAACTGCTATCTAAATCCTAACACAATCCTAAGATCCTTCAACTGGAAAGAGTTTTTCTCTTAAAATACAATTAAACTGTATTCTAAGTATACATTACACTAGCACGGTGTAAGTCAGTGGTGTAATACACTGAGAAGGTGCACGCACACTTGCACGGTGCACGCCCAGGTAAAAATGTGAGCATTACGTGCTCAAGGGAAAGTTAAGCTTCATTACCTTTACGAATGTGGGGTAAGCATGTGATAGCTTGTGATAGCTTGTGATAGCTTGTGATAGCTTGTGTTAGCTTGTGTTAGCTTGTGGCAGCTTGTGATAGCTTGTGATAGCTTGTGATAGTATGGCTGGATAAGCTGTGTTGATTTGGATGCGAATGTTATGTGTGGAAAGTTACTGAAGAATTTTTTAGGAAAAGAGTGAGGCTCAGGTTAGGAAAAAAAGGGAAAAAAATCTCCAGAAAAAATAGGCATCGTTACATTAATGTTAGACAGGACCGATAATGTTAGACAGGACCGATAAGCTGATCAACAAGAAACGTGCAACACCTGCCTATCTTCATTATACACACGTTTCGCCTAGAAGAGTTTTGCTTTTCAATCCAAAACGTAACTTATGTACTGGAAACAGTGAAAGACGAGGTTATCAGCCATAACCATCTTCATAGAAAATCGTAATAACACGATTAGGAACAAACCACGGAACGGGGTAGGTTCGAACCCACGGCTTGTGAGTTTTAGGAGTCGCCAGGAGTTTAGGTCCCACTCGTTTCCTGATTTGACACAGCATCACCACGGTACAGAATATCTCGTATACAATCCTTTTTTCTAACTTTTGGTTCAGCTCTGGGGCATGACCTACTTCCGCTAGTGGGTCATGCCCATCTCTGACGATGCCTTCAACTGCTGCACATCTCTTTTGATTGGAGTATATAAGTGTCCATCCTCCTGCTTCTGCTTCAGATTGATATCTAAGGGACTGATTACCTCACGTTCTACCGTCTCCGGTACATTGAACTGAAAAAGCCACTGGTTGGCGAAACGGCGTCATAATTAAATGTTGCACATGAGTTTTATTCATCGGGAGAAAAGACTGTGATGTCACCGTGGTTGTGTAATGTGTTTATAGATGAGATTGTAAAAAATGTGAAGGTTAAAGCGTCAGGGAGAGAAGTGGACTAAAAAAATACAGTGAATCTAAAAATAAGTGACTGGTGTTGTTTGCAGATGACGCAGTGGTAATGGAAAACTCAAAATGGAAGTTGGCGGAAGAGTTTAGGCGTGCATGTGAAGTTGAAATTGTGTATAGAGAAGAGCAATGTG
Organism: Cherax quadricarinatus; assembly: GCF_038502225.1. Taxonomy (NCBI): domain Eukaryota; kingdom Metazoa; phylum Arthropoda; class Malacostraca; order Decapoda; family Parastacidae; genus Cherax; species Cherax quadricarinatus. Next base: position 3,235,995 of record NC_091331.1, read on the forward strand.
CTGAAAGTCTGGCTCTCAGACTGAAAGTAAGTAAAGATATTGGGACGAAAATCTGGTTGTCAGACTGAAAGTAAGTAAAGATATTGGGACGAAAGTCTGACTGTCAGACTGAAAGTAAGGTATTGGGACGAAAGTCTGACTGTCAGACTGAAAGTAAGTAAAGGTATTGGGACGAAAGTCTGTCTGTCAGACTGAAAGTAAGTAAAGGTATTGGGAAGAAAGTCTGACTGTCAGACTGAAAGTAAGTAAAGGTATTGGGACGAAAGTCTGACTGTCAGACTGAAAGTAAGTAAAGGTACTGGGACTAAAGTTTGACTTTCAGACTGAAAGTAAGTAAAGATATTGGGACGAAAGTCTGGCTGTCTGACTGAGAGTCAGGAGTTTGCAGAAAGTAAATATGTTTAGATACCTGAAAGTGGACATGTAGCTGAAAGGCTTTATTCACAATTCACCTAATTCCATGAAGGTTCCTTGAATAACAAATTTATTCAAAAAAATATAGCGTAAAACAAAGACGCTTTACCACAACTGACTATGTGCTATCATGTGCAGTATTGATCTATAAATCAACAGAAGTCGAATCTTCACCTTAGCATACTCAGGATAGTAAGAGTTAGGTTACTCCACACAAGTGGTGTCCAACAGAAGTTAATAACTGCAGACTAATTTCAAACTTGCCGTTTTATCTAAAATTTAAAAAAAAATCATGAACAAATGTACGAATTTATAATCAGACACAATATCGTTAACCCTTTGTCATTTTGGTCTATTACCAAGAAAATGTACCAGTGATGTAATAATTTAAGTATTTGGGTCAATCTATTCATCTGTAATGAATAAAGAATATCCAGTCAGCTGTTTTATTAAACTGATACAAAGTTTTATAAACAGTAAACCTCAACATCTCGTTGATCAGATTAAAACATTATGGAAACAGAGACCACGTTCTCACATCCATAAAGTTTTACCTAAATGCTTCATCAGCTCTACAAAGCAACATGGATGTCCCTCAGGGCAGCATCCTAGACCTTCTTCTATTCCTCATCTACATCACTGACCTTCCTCATGTCTCTCGGAAACTTAAGCCACATCTATTTGCAAAACCCGTTGTCTTCTGCCACACAGTTAATGACGAGCTTGTACAAGTATCCAGGTGGATGGCAACGAGCAAACTTACACTCGGTACAGGTAAGACATTCTATACACTGATTAAGATGTTCATTTGATCACGAAGATAAATAATTTATGTATTGAAAGACAAGATGACGGGAAAATTCCGAAAAAATGCACTTTTCTAAGAAAATTTCCGAAATGTTGGGCATACTTAAAAAAAAAAAAATACACGGCTTAGGGCCTCAAACATTACTACTTATTTTGTATTACTGAACAGCAAACCACCTCACACCTGTGATAATTCAAAAATCGGCTTCTAGAATTATTACTCAGTCGCGTCCCAGACAACACACGTCCCTGGCATTCAGAAGCTAAAATTTACTCGGTACACAAAACAACCATGTTTAAAAAATGGTTATAAACATAACCATAACTTTTAATGGGAGTTGATCGGTAAGCCAGTGGAAGGCCTCGGTCAGATGACCTGAAGCTCCAGCTGCGGGTCATCATATGACTCGCGTCAGGAAACACTTGTCCTGTTTCCTAACAAATCTTACCTAACCTAACCATGTGTACTTCTGTGCATACTTAATTAAATACAATATACTTAAGACAAATATAAACCCATACCTGAAGCTCTTCTCTGAAAGCTACAACAGCACACAGTGACGTATTACATGAAACAAATACGTACCTCGTTGACGTCCGATGTGTTCAACTCAACTTGAATAGAAACACCCTGCATATAAAGGTCTAGAATATAAAGAGTTTTATTGCCTAGAATAATAATTCTGTTATAGTTCCTTTTCGGTCAAATAATACACTAAGATAATTATAATTATATACTTGAGCATTTACAAGGATCATAATTGTTAAGTTGTTACTTAAAGCCTAGACTGGCTTGCTAGGACTGGTATTTAAGTATAGTTTGTAAGGTCTAGACTTAGTCTGTCGAAATACTTCTCATAACAAGATTCTCTCCTTAGAATATGTAAGATAATGTGTTTCCATAACTGTTACCAAATTGAAAATAGATTTATTGTGACTTATGTGTATTCTAAATAAATAAAAAATAGTTTTTAATCTTTATCGCTAATCTTGAAGCAAAATCAAGAAGGATGCATTCAATTATCACACACACACACACACACACACACACACACACACACACACACACACACACACACACACACACACACACACACACACACACACACACACACACACACACACGCACACACACACACACACACACACACACACACACACACACACACAAGACCACAACACTCGCTTGTGCAGGAATTCTTGACTTGCGTTGTCAGATTACTGCCTCTCCATAGTGGACATCACCGCTGCAACATTACTGTTCTTCCAGCACCATCTGCCCCAACTGCGTCTCTCAGGTACGTCTCCCCAAACTTCTCCTCCCCTCCCCTCTCCACCCCCACCCCGCTGAGAACTCACCCCCACCCCCACCCACCTCCCCAACACCCAAGCTGAGATTACTGTGGGAGAGAAATGCAAAAAAATGAATATATGTAAAGAAATACCCGAATATTAAGAATTATGTCATTTTGGTAGTTTCCCAACTTGGACGTCCTGAAATTTGGTGGCCCGAGAGATGGTCAGAAAGGGAAGGTTAGGGGTACGTGGAGGGGGAAGGAATGGGAGGGGGATAGTTGTTGGTTGGGGAGGGTGAGGGGGGGCCATGGTATGATGGATGGGAGATGGGGGAGAGAGGGAAGATAGGGATAGAGATAGATAGATAGATAGATAGACAGAGACAGAGAGAGAGAGAGAGAGAGAGAGAGAGAGAGAGAGAGAGAGAGAGAGAGAGAGAGAGAGAGAGAGAGAGAGAGAGAGAGAGAGAGAGAGAGAGAGAGAGAGAGAGGTTCATTGACCCTGAGAACTGGGCCAGTCAGAGACCTCACGAACCGCTACCACCGGCACCACCGCCACCGCACGCACTCCACCGCCACCGCACGCACTCCACCACCGTAGCACGCACTCCACCACCGCCGCACGCAATCTATCGCCGCCGCACGCACTCCATGAAGTTAGGAAGTAATTAACTCGGCAAATTAAGAGGCAGGGCCAGGAGCTGTGAAATGACCCTTGTAAACACAAATAGGTGAGTACACACACACACACACACACACACACACACACACACACACACACACACACACACACACACACACACACACAAGACAAGAGTGAGAGGGGTGGGTGGATTGCATTTTCTTGGACTGCAAGAAGGCGTTTGACACAGTTCCACACAAGAGATTAGTGCAAAAACTGGAGGACCAAGCAGGGATAACAGGGAAGGCACTACAATGGATCAGGGAATACTTGTCAGATGTTGGAGAGGAGTCTCCTCCTTCTTCCTCTACTGGGGAAAGTAGATGGAATCCAGGACGGGGTGGCCCTGGCTTGGATACTGAGGATTATAGTGCAGTCCCAGAACCTGCAGAAATTGACAACACACCTCCCAACAATTCTCAACCAAAGGTGAATTTGTGCAAATATTATGCTTGGGGCATCTGTAAGCATGGAATAACAGGGGAAAAAAATGGGACATGCAACTTTGACCATCCCAAAAATTGTAGCGACCTCCTGTCTAAAGGAGTGTGTCGTTCTTCTTCCTGTACTTTCTTTCACCCAAAAATGTGCCACTCCTCAGTCCTCCAGAAGCAGTGTTACAACATCGAGTGCCCTGCATACCATCTAAAAGGGACCAGGAGGCACAGACCCCACAAGACAAACAATAGTAGCTACGACAACCCAACTCCAGGTGATTTTTTAGTGGCAGGAAACGAAAAAAGAAAATGGAAGGAAATAACAAAAATAGTCCACCACCTTGGAGCCTTGTTGGACTGGAGGCGCAGCCAGTGGCCACCCATGGCCCTCCAGAATTACAACTACTGATGCCAATAACAAAATCCCCCCAACAAACACAGAATACAACCTCGTTCATATTTGCTAATATACAGGGCCTTAAGCTATCCACCAACAACAAAATACCTCTTAACAGTGGACTTCTAGTGGAGTCTAATGCAATGTTTGCAGCCTTCACAGAGACTCACACAAAAGATCACTTTGACAGTGAAATATGGATAAGTGGTTACAACCTTTTTAGATGCGACAGAAAAAACAGGCAACAAGGGGGGGTTGGCCTGTATGTCAAAGAGTCCCTTATCTGCACGGAGTTGCTGAACACCACAAATGAGGTAGTTGAAGTTCTATCAATAAAGATCGAGAACCAAAACCTAGTCATTGTGGTTGTATACAAGCCACCAGATGCAACCTCACAACAGTTCAAGGAACAGCTACTGAAAATCGATTACTGTTTGGAAAACCTTCCAGCTCCATCCCCAAACATCTTACTGCTTGGTGATTTCAACCTAAGGCATACAAAATGGAAGAATGTAGCAAATAATGTTATAGCTGAAACAATCCCCGGAGGTAGCGCTGATGAAAGGTCACACACACATGAGCTACTAAGTCTCTGCGAAAAACACACCTTAAGCCAGCAGATAGTGGAGCCAACAAGACTAGAAAACACACTTGACCTTATCTTCACAAATAATGAGGACCTGATAAGAGACATAAGAATATCAAAAACAACTAATTCCGATCACAATCTAATCGAAGTCCAGACGTACATGCATAGGGGTCCTGAACAGCAGAATGCATGTACCTGTGAAGGTGTCTTCACAAAATACAATTTCAACAACAAGAACATCAACTGGGACCAGGTAAACCATGTCCTAAACGAAACATGTTGGGAAGATGTCTTAAATGACATGGATCCAAACCAGTGCCTTGAAAGGATCAACTTCCTGGTAGCCGAAGCATGTTCTAGGCATATTCCCCTAAGAAAGAAGAAGAGCAGGAGTAAACTGGAGAGAAAAAGACGCTCCCTCTACAGAAGACGACGAAGAGTCACTGAGCTCCTCAGGAGTGCTAGAATATCTGATACACGAAAGAAGGCGCTGATCAGGGAAGTGGAAACTATCGAACTTAAGCTAAATGACTCTTACAGGAACCAGGAGAGGCAGGAGGAGCTTAAAGCTATTAGTGAAATTGAAAGAAATTCAAAATATTTCTTTTCATATGCCAAAAACAAGGCAAATACCACATCTAGTATCGGGCCCTTACTCAGACAGGATGGGACTTACACAGATGACAACAAGGAAATGAGTGAAATATTGAAATCCCAGTACGACTCTGTGTTTAGTGAACCACTAATCGGTCTGAGGATCGACGACCCAAATGATTTCTTCATGAATGAGCCTCAAAACTCCATAAATGTATGCCAGATTTCCGACATTACCCTAACTCCGATAGATTTCGAAAAAGCCATTGACAACATGCCTATGCACTCAGCCCCGGGCCCAGACTCGTGGAACTCTGTTTTCATTAAGAACTGCAAGAAACCCCTCTCGCGTGCCCTAAGTACACTATGGAGGAGGAGCTTGGACATGGGTGAAATTCCACAGTCATTTAAAACAACGGATATAGCCCCACTCCATAAAGGTGGCAGCAAAGCATTAGCTAAGAACTATAGACCAATAGCTCTGACGTCCCACATCATAAAAATCTTTGAAAGAGTGCTAAGAAGCAGGATTGCAAATCACCTGGATTCCCAAAATCTGCACAATCCAGGGCAACATGGGTTCAGGGCAGGTCGCTCCTGCCTCTCACAACTACTGGATCACTATGACATGGCCTTGGATGCACTGGAAGAAAATCAGAATGCAGATGTAATATACACAGACTTTGCAAAAGCATTTGACAAATGCGATCATGGCGTAATAGCCCATAAAATACGTGCTAAAGGAATAACTGGGAAAGTGGGGAGATGGATCTTCAACTTCCTAACAAATCGAACACAAAGAGTAGTGGTCAACAGAGTTAAATCGGAGGCTGCCATAGTGAAGAGCTCTGTTCCACAAGGCACAGTACTCGCCCCCATCTTATTCCTTATCCTCATATCAGACATAAACAGAGATATACACCACAGCACCGTATCATCCTTTGCGGATGATACTAGGATCTGCATGAGGCTGTCATCTGCTGAGGACGCGGTTAACCTCCAAGAAGATATAGACAAAGTTTTCCAGTGGGCAACGGTAAACAATATGATGTTCAATGAGGACAAATTCCAACTACTCCGTTATGGAAAACTGGAGGAGATAATAACTAGAACAGAGTATACTACTGACTCCGGCCATACAATAGAGCGGAAAAATAATGTAAGGGACCTGGGAGTAGTAATGTCTGAGGATCTCACTTTCAAGGATCACAACAGTGCCACGATCGCACGTGCAAAGAAAATGATAGGATGGATAATGAGAACTTTCAAAACGAGAGATGCCAAGCCCATGATGATCCTTTTCAAATCATTTGTTCTCTCTAGGCTGGAATACTGCTGTACATTAACATCTCCATTCAAAGCAGGTGAAATCGCAGATCTAGAGAGTATACAGAGATCCTTTACTGCACGTATAAGTTCTGTCAAGCACCTTAACTACTGGGAACGCTTGGAAGCACTTGACTTGTACTCGTTGGAACGCAGGAGGGAGAGATATATCATAATCTACACTTGGAAAATCTTGGAAGGAATGGTCCCAAATCTGCACACAGAAATCACTCCCTACGAAAGTAAAAGACTGGGCAGGCGATGCAAAATGCCCCCAATAAAAAGTAGGGGCGCCATTGGTACACTAAGAGAAAACACCATAAGTGTCCGGGGCCCAAAACTGTTCAACAGCCTCCCATCAAGCATTAGGGGAATTGCCAATAAACCCCTGGCTGCCTTCAAGAGAGAGCTGGACAGATACCTAAAGTCAGTGCCGGATCAGCCGGGCTGTGGCTCGTACGTTGGACTGCGTGCGGCCAGCAGTAACAGCCTAGTTGATCAGGCCCTGATCCATCGGGAGGCCTGGTCATGGACCGGGCCGCGGGGGCGTTGATCCCCGGAATAACCTCCAGGTAACCTCCAGGTAAAACAGCAGCGAGTCATGGTACGTGGCGAGGTGTCAGAGTGGGCACCTGTGACCAGCGGGGTCCCACAGGGGTCAGTCCTAGGACTAGTGCTGTTTCTGGTATTTGTGAACGACATGGCGGAAGGAATAGACTCCGAAGTGTCCCTGTTTGCAGATGACGTGAAGTTGATGAGAAGAATTCATTCGATCGAAGACCAGGAAGAACTACAAAGGGATCTGGACAGGCTGCAGACCTGGTCCAGCAATTGGCTCCTGGAGTTCAATCCCACAAAGTGCAAAGTCATGAAGACTGGGGAAGAGCAAAGAAGACCGCAGACAGAGTGCAGTCTAGGGGGCCAGAGACTACAAACCTCACTCAAGGAAAAAGATCTTGGGGTGAGTATAACACCAGGCACATCTCCTGAAGCGCACATCAACCAGATAACTGCCGCAGCATTTGGGCGCCTAGCAAACCTCAGAACAGCATTCCGCCATCTTAAAAAAGGAATCTTTTAGGACAATGTACACTGTGTACGCTAGGACCATATTGGAGTATGCAGCACCAGTTTGGAACCCACACCTAGCCATGCACGTAAAGAAACTAGAGAAAGTGCAAAGGTTTGCAATTAGACTCGTCCCAGAGCTAAGGGGTATGTCCTACGAGGAGAGGTTAAGGGAAATCGACCTGACGACACTGGAGGACAGGAGAGATAGGGGGGACATGATAACGACATATAAAATACTGAGAGGAATTGACAAGGTGGACAGAGACAGAATGTTCCAGAGATTGGACACAGCAACAAAGGGACACAGCTGGAAACTGAAGACACAAATGAATCACAGGGATGCTAGGAAGTATTTCTTCAGTCACAGAGTAGTCAGGAAGTGGAATAGTTTTGGAAGCGATGTGATGGAGGCAGGATCCATTCATAGCTTTAAGCAGAGGTATGATAAAGCTCATGGTTCAGGGAGTGACCTAGTAGAGGCCAGTGAAGAAGCGGAGCCAGGAGCTATGACTCGACCCCTGCAACCACAACTAGGTGAGTACACATACCACTGGGGGTAGGAATGCTCAGGATGAAAGCGTCATTTCCTGCAGGAGGCTGAGCAGTAGGCTGGGCAGTAGGCTGGGCAGGAGGCTGGACAGGAGGCTGGACAGAAGGCTGGACAGGAGGCTGGACAGGAGGCTGGACAGGAGGCTGGGCAGGAGGCTGGGCAGGAGGCTGGACAGGAGGCTGGGCAGGAGGCTGGGCAGGAGGCTGGGCAGGAGGCTGGACAGGAGGCTGGGCAGGAGGCTGGGCAGGAGGCTGGGCAGGAGGCTGGGCAGGAGGCTGGGCAGGGAGTGTGATGATAGGCTTGCTGTTATCTACGTAAGGAACCACTGTTGTTATCTACTATTTAAGGTGTATCATGTACTTGTAGAAATAAAGATTATAATAATAATAATAATAATAATAATAATAATAATTATTATTATTATTATTATTATTATTATTATTATTATTATTATTATTATTATTATTATTATTTTTACTGGGTCTCACCCCTTCCGTGAACCTTAAACTCACCAGTGCATTACATGGGAAGGGATTGGAGGGAGGGAGGGAGGGAGAGGGAGGGAAGGAGAGGGTGGGAGGGAGAGGGAGAGAGAGGGAAAGGCAGGGATAGGGAGAGGGAGGGAGGTGAGTTTGAAGGATGGTGGTGGGAGGGAAGGGATGGTGGTCATATGGTCAGTCAGATGGGTGATGGAACAGGACAGTCACCCCAGGTGAATGACCCGTGTCTGTGTAATTTACCTGTGTACTCACCTATTTGTGGTTGCAGGGGTCGAGTCACAGCTCCTGGCCCCGCCTCTTCGCTGGTCACTGTGTGTATATTTATTACACAGTGTGAGTGTTGTTACACAGTGTGAGTATTGTTACACAGTGTGAGTGTTGTTACACAGTGTGAGTATTGTTACACAGTGTGAGTGTTGTTACACTGTGTGAGTATTGTTACACAGTGTGAGTGTTGTTACACAGTGTGAGTATTGTTACACAGTGTGTTGTTACACAGTGTGAGTGTTACACACTGTGAATATTGTTATACAGTGTGAGTGTTGTTACACAGTGTGTTACACAGTGTGAGTATTGTTACACACTGTGAGTATTGTTACACACTGTGAGTATTGTTACACAGTGTGAGTGTTGTTACACAGTGTGAGTATTGTTACACAGTATGAGTGTTGTTACACAGTGTGAGTATTGTTACACAGTGTGTTGTTACACAGTGTGAGTGTTACACACTGTGAATATTGTTATACAGTGTGAGTGTTGTTACACAGTGTGTTACACAGTGTGAGTATTGTTACACACTGTGAGTATTGTTACACACTGTGAGTATTGTTACACAGTGTGAGTGTTGTTACACAGTGTGAGTATTGTTACACAGTGTGAGTGTTGTTACACAGTGTGAGTATTGTTACACAGTGTGAGTGTTGTTACACAGTGTGAGTATTGTTACACAGTGTGAGTGTTGTTACACAGTGTGAGTGTTGTTACACAGTGTGAGTGTTGTTACACAGTGTGAGTATTGTTACACAGTGTGTGTTGTTACACAGTGTGAGTGTTACACACTGTGAATGTTATACAGTGTGAGTGTTGTTACACAGTGTGAGTGTTGTTACACAGTGTGTGTTGTTACACAGTGTGTGTTGTTACACAGTGTGAGTGTTGTTACACAGTGTGTGTTGTTACACAGTGTGAGTGTTACACACTGTGAATATTGTTATACAGTGTGAGTGTTGTTACACAGTGTGAGTGTTGTTACACAGTGTGCTACACAGTGTGAGTATTGTTACACAGTGTGTTGTTACATAGTGTTAGTGTTGTTACACAGTGTGAGTGTTGTTACACAGTGCGAGTGTTGTTACACAGTGCGAGTGTTGTTACACAGTGCGAGTGTTGTTACACAATGTGAGTATTGTTATACAGTGTGAGTGTTGTTACACAGTGTGAGTGTTGTTACACTGTGTGAGTATTGTTACACAGTGTGAGTGTTGTTACACAGTGTGAGTATTGTTACACAGTGTGAGTGTTGTTACACAGTGTGAGTGTTGTTATACAGTGTGAGTGTTGTTACACTGTGTGAGTATTGTTACACAGTGTGAGTGTTGTTACACAGTGTGAGTGTTGTTACACAGTGTGAGTATTGTTACACAGTGTGAGTGTTGTTACACAGTGTGAGTGTTGTTACACAGTGTGTTACACAGTGTGAGTATTGTTACACAGTGTGAGTGTTGTTACACACAGTGAATATTGTTATACAGTGTGAGTGTTGTTACACAGTGTGAGTGTTGTTACACAGTGTGTTACACAGTGTGAGTATTGTTACACAGTGTGTTGTTACATAGTGTTAGTGTTGTTACACAGTGTGAGTGTTGTTACACAGTGTGAGTGTTGTTACACAGTGTGAGTGTTGTTACACTGTGTGAGTATTGTTACACAGTGTGAGTGTTGTTACACAGTGTGAGTGTTGTTATACAGTGTGAGTGTTGTTACACAGTGTGAGTGTTGTTACACAGTGTGAGTGTTGTTACACAGTGTGAGTATTGTTACACAGTGTGAGTGTTGTTACACAGTGTGAGTATTGTTACACAGTGTGAGTGTTGTTACACAGTGTGAGTATTGTTATACAGTGTGAGTGTTGTTACACAGTGTGAGTGTTGTTACACAGTGTGAGTGTTGTTACACAGTGTGAGTATTGTTACACAGTGTGAGTGTTGTTACACAGTGTGAGTATTGTTACACAGTGTGAGTATTGTTACACAGTGTGAGTGTTGTTACACAGTGTGAGTGTTGTTACACAGTGTGAGTATTGTTACACAGTGTGAGTGTTGTTACACAGTGTGAGTATTGTTATACAGTGTGAGTGTTGTTACACAGTGTGAGTATTGTTACACAGTGTGAGTGTTGTTACACAGTGTGAGTGTTGTTACACAGTGTGAGTGTTGTTACACAGTGTGAGTATTGTTACACAGTGTGAGTGTTGTTACACAGTGTGAGTATTGTTACACAGTGTGAGTGTTGTTACACAGTGTGAGTATTGTTATACAGTGTGAGTGTTGTTACACAGTGTGAGTATTGTTACACAGTGTGAGTGTTGTTACACAGTGTGAGTGTTGTTACACAGTGTGAGTGTTGTTACACAGTGTGAGTGTTGTTACACAGTGTGAGTATTGTTACACAGTGTGAGTGTTGTTACACAGTGTGAGTGTTGTTACACAGTGTGAGTGTTGTTACACAGTGTGAGTGTTGTTACACAGTGTGAGTTGTTACACAGTGTGAGTATTGTTATACAGTGTGAGTGTTGTTACACAGTGTGAGTGTTGTTACACAGTGTGAGTGTTGTTACACAGTGTGAGTGTTGTTACACAGTGTGAGTGTTGTTACACAGTGTGACACAGTGTGAGTATTGTTACACAGTGTGAGTGTTGTTACACAGTGTGAGTGTTGTTACACAGTGTGAGTGTTGTTACACAGTGTGAGTGTTGTTACACAGTGTGAGTTGTTACACAGTGTGAGTATTGTTATACAGTGTGAGTGTTGTTACACAGTGTGAGTGTTGTTACACAGTGTGAGTGTTGTTACACATTGTGAGTGTTGTTACACAGTGTGAGTTGTTACACAGTGTGAGTATTGTTATACAGTGTGAGTGTTGTTACACAGTGTGAGTATTGTTACACAGTGTGAGTGTTGTTACACAGTGTGAGTGTTGTTACACAGTGTGAGTGTTGTTACACAGTGTGAGTATTGTTACACAGTGCGAGTGTTGTTACACAGTGTGAGTGTTGTTACACAGTGTGAGTATTGTTACACAGTGCGAGTGTTGTTACACAGTGTGAGTGTTGTTACACAGTGTGAGTGTTGTTACACAGTGTGAGTGTTGTTACACAGTGTGAGTGTTGTTACACAGTGTGAGTGGCACACGCTGACTTCCTTCTGGAGGTAATTCTGAGCTGACAGAATGCGTGTCCTTGAGTACTTGCGTAATTCACGCTTCGACTCCTGCCCGTGTGTGTGTGTGTGTACGTGTGTGTACGTGTGTGTACGTGTGTGTACGTGTGTGTGTACGTGTGTACAACGTTAAAGCCAACACAACCATCATTGCCACATGTCACGATGAATCACAACTACTCAACATTTCCACGAACCCAAATGCGTGTTATTTTTTTTTAATGTATATTTATCTCAGATATTTCTATGGATACCATTTATCCTGGGAGCGTCCTCCACTTATCCACAAACCTACACTTTAAGTGGCTGCCCGACCCTTAGGTAACATCATATTAAGAGGTCAGTTACCCTCACCCTCCACTAGGAAACGGCCATTATGAAGAGTAAATTAAATCGAATTTTTCTCAATATATTTGGAAGAAGTTAAATGAGGAAGGATGATAAAGATGGACAGGTAAAGTAGGAGAATAAA
>NC_091331.1:3256066-3261066 GCF_038502225.1 Cherax quadricarinatus
ATCTACGGTAGCTGAAGAACAAATCTACGGTAGATGAACAAATCTACGGTAGCTGAAGAACAAATCTACGGTAGATGAAGAACAAATTAACGGTAGCTGAAGAACAAATCTACGGTAGATGAAGAACAAATCTACGGTAGATGAAGAACAAATCCACGGTAGCTGAAGAACAAATCTACGGTAGCTGAAGAACAAATGTACGGTAGCTGAAGAACAAATCTACAGTAGATGAACAAATCTACGGTAGCTGAAGAAGAAATCTACGGTAGATGAAGAACAAATCTACGGTAGATGAAGAACGAATCTACGGTAGATGAAGAACAAATCTACGGTAGTTGAAGAACAAATCTACGGTAGATGAACAAATCTACGGTAGATGAAGAACTAATCTACGGTAGCTGAAGAACAAATCTACGGTAGATGAACAAATCTACGGTAGCTGAAGAACAAATCTACGGTAGATGAAGAACAAATTAACGGTAGCTGAAGAACAAATCTACGGTAGATGAAGAACAAATCTACGGTAGATGAAGAACAAATCCACGGTAGATGAAGAACAAATCTACGGTAGCTGAAGAACAAATCTACGGTAGATGAAGAACAAATCTACGGTAGATGAACAAATCTACGGTAGCTGAAGAACAAATTTACGGTAGATGAAGAACAAATCTACGGTAGATGAAGAAGAAATCTACGGTAGCTGAAGAACAAATGTACGGTAGCTGAAGAACAAATCTACGGTAGCTGAAGAACAAATCTACGGTAGATGAAGAACAAATCTACGGTAGATGAAGAACAAATCTACGGTAGCTGAAGAACTAATCTACGGTAGCTGAAGAACAAATCTACGGTAGCTGAAGAACAAATCTACGGTAGCTGAAAAACAAATCTACGGTAGCTGAAGAACAAATCTACGGTAGCTGAAGAACAAATCTACGGTAGCTGAAAAACAAATCTACGGTAGCTGAACAAATCTACGGTAGCTGAAGAACAAATCTACGGTAGATGAAGAACAAATCTACGGTAGATGAAGAACAAATCTACGGTAGCTGAAGAACAAATCTACGGTAGATGAAGAACAAATCTACGGTAGCTGAAGAACAAATCTACGGTAGATGAAGAACTAATCTACGGTAGCTGAAGAACAAATCTACGGTAGCTGAAGAACAAATCTACGGTAGCTGAAGAACAAATCTACGGTAGCTGAAGAACAAATCTACGGTAGATGAACAAATCTACGGTAGCTGAAGAACAAATCTACGGTAGATGAAGAACAAATTAACGGTAGCTGAAGAACAAATCTACGGTAGATGAAGAACAAATCTACGGTAGATGAAGAACAAATCCACGGTAGCTGAAGAACAAATCTACGGTAGCTGAAGAACAAATGTACGGTAGCTGAAGAACAAATCTACAGTAGATGAACAAATCTACGGTAGCTGAAGAAGAAATCTACGGTAGATGAAGAACAAATCTACGGTAGATGAAGAACGAATCTACGGTAGATGAAGAACAAATCTACGGTAGTTGAAGAACAAATCTACGGTAGATGAACAAATCTACGGTAGATGAAGAACTAATCTACGGTAGCTGAAGAACAAATCTACGGTAGATGAACAAATCTACGGTAGCTGAAGAACAAATCTACGGTAGATGAAGAACAAATTAACGGTAGCTGAAGAACAAATCTACGGTAGATGAAGAACAAATCTACGGTAGATGAAGAACAAATCCACGGTAGCTGAAGAACAAATCTACGGTAGCTGAAGAACAAATGTACGGTAGCTGAAGAACAAATCTACAGTAGATGAACAAATCTGCGGTAGCTGAAGAAGAAATCTACGGTAGATGAAGAACAAATCTACGGTAGATGAAGAACGAATCTACGGTAGATGAAGAACAAATCTACGGTAGTTGAAGAACAAATCTACGGTAGATGAACAAATCTACGGTAGATGAAGAACTAATCTACGGTAGCTGAAGAACAAATCTACGGTAGATGAAGAACAAATCTACGGTAGCTGAAGAACAAATCTACGGTAGATGAAGAACAAATCTACGGTAGCTGAAGAACAAATCTACGGTAGATGAAGAACAAATCTACGGTAGCTGAAGAACTGCCGTAACATTTGAAGAACTTGGAGAACAATGTGGTCAGTGAAAGAAATAAAGAAAACAGTGAAAATAAGAAAGTAAGACAAAGATAAGAAAGGTTTGTGAAAGGTCAACATTTATTTTGATTAATTAATATTTAATCTGTAGCTCAGGAAAATAATTACCAGGAAGAATAAATTGTTTATTTTCCTGTTCTGGAACTCGGGAAAATAATATATATCACTTAAATTTATTTCATCTGTCTTCTTCTTCTTCTTCTTCTTCTTCTTCCAGTTTTAATCTTCCTGTTCTCTTTCCCCTCATCTTTGCTCCTTCCATTCCCCTCTCATTCCTCGCCTCTCCTCCTTCACCTGGGTGACGTGGTGGTGGTGATTGTGGTGGTGGTGGTGATTGTGGCGATGGTGGTGGTGGTGGTAATTGTGGTGGTGGTGGTGGCGGCGGCGGCGGCGGCAGCGGCGTCAGCGGCGGCGACGGCGGCGTCAGCGGCGGCGACGGCGGCGTCAGCGGCGGCGACGGCGGCTGGTCCAGCAACACTGAGAAACTCGTCAACACATCAGTAAGTATCAGATTGCTCTCTGTTATCATCTATCTATTATCTTTATTATTCCCCTTCTCCCTCTCTCTCTTTCTCTCTTTCACACACACACTCCCCCTCAGCCTACCGGAGCCTAGGCCTATCTATGCAGTCATCAAATTCCTTAGGTGGTACCCACGCAACCATTTGTATCCCAATTAAACTGTGAACATAATCAATATTTGTTTAAAATATATTTACTTGTCCAAACACTAGTCTTTTTTTGTTTGTCTGAGGGGGGGGGAGGGGGAGGTCTAATAAGAGAATTTTGACTTTAGCTAAGACGTTTAATGCACTTTTTTTTAAGTGGAAGGTGTAGGCATGGTAGGCCTGTGTTAGAGCACATGACGTGACTTCAATTTAAAATGAGGTAAGTTTGATGGGTCATTGACCGCCTCCTCTTCCTCCTCCTCCAGCGGTCCATGCAGTTAGGAGTCATACCAAGGTCAGGAGGTCACTTACTGGAGTACCCCTTCCCTACAACAGGTACCTGAAGTAGGTGTCCTGCGGCTCATTAACCCTAAGTAGCATTGCTAACCAGGGGAGTTAATGACATCAAAGGGGTTATTAAATGCGGAGGGTTTCTAAACCTGGGGTTTAGCTAACCCCAGAGGGATGCTAACCCTGGAGGAGTTATAATCCTTGAGGGCTAATGATACACGACACTCCAAGAAAGACCAGTACTATAGTTTATTTCCCAGGACCAGCGCATCCTACCTCCTGAAGAGTAAGACCATCCTGCAGTGTTCTGACGGCACTTCTTCGGGACCACCTCCGTTAGGGTCCTCCCGTGGAATGCTTCTTCAACACCTCCCTCCCTCCCTTCACTAGTTTTTTTTTTTTTACTGCCTTTAAGGTCCTCTTCGTTCATCGCCTTACCTCCAAGACTTCCCTTCAGAGCTTCTTTTAACATTACCCTTCAAAGCTTCCTTCAAGACTTCCCTTCAAAGCTTCCTTCAGAACTTCCCTTAAAAGCTTCTTTCAAGACTTCCCTTCAAGGACAATCCTCTTCAGCATCTCCTCATACAGCGTCACTGCCCCTCAAATAATCCTTCTAATCATAATCTTGAAAGGAGAATGAAGTGCACTGATACCGCTGAAGGGCTCTTGGTCCAAGGAACTGAAGCTGTCTGAGAACCTGATTGCCTCCCATCCTCCAGGCGCTGGTAATAACAATGAGTCCATGGGTCATGTTGTTTATCTCAAGGTTTCAGATCTTCGAAGTTGTGCCTTCAGGGTCTTATATGGAGGGTCCTAAATGAACGTCTTTTGTTCTGCACGAAGCGACAGGACTTCCCACGGCGAGCCATTCATCTTCCCCTCAGGATCCTGGACTAAGCTGAAGCACTCCCACAGGGGTCGAACCCTGGGCCCATCTTTGGTTGCTTGCTGTGTCGCTGTCTACGAATTATCTCCCCCTGTGCCTCACTGGAGGTCTTATGTTTGTACCGTGTGTGTGTGAGAAAGAGAGAGAGAGGGAGAGGGAGAGAGAGTCTGTGGTTGCAGGGGTCGAGTTACAGCTCCTGGCCTCGTGTCTTCGATGACCGTTACCAGTTCCACTCTCTCTCTCTCTCTCTCTCTCTCTCTCTCTCTCTCTCTCTCTCTGCTCCAAGAGCTTTATCTTACCTTTGTACTCACAGCTCTTGGCCCTACCTCTTCACTGGTCGCTACTTGGTCCACTCTGTGTATGTGTGTGTGTGTGTGTGTGTGTGTGTGTGTGTGTGTGTGTGTGTGTGTGTGTGTGTGTGTGTGTGTGTGTGTATGTGTCCACATTCACACCTGTGTGTTGACACTATAATGCATGATGTAACAAATTAGAAGTCACATTCAAAACCCAGCCTACAACGGGAGGAAAACTTCGCTTGTTAAATCATCCCTCCCTCCTTCCCTTTCGTCGTCCCAGTGGTACATCTCTCAGGTAGGGAAGACCTGACTGGCCCTAAATATAACCAAAACCCCTTTTTACATAACCCAAGATGAAGGGTGACATCGCAGAGATACGGTGGTTTGGGTAAAAGATATAGAAAAGATATTTGAGTCTCCCTTGAACGAAGAATATTGATGCCTGAACCTCCCAACCCATCCTGAAACAGCCACTCACTCACCTCATGGTTTTCTAAACCACTCACACACACACTCACACACACACACACACACACACAAAAAAAAAAAATAGTACAAGTAAAAAATCTGTAATATATATATTTTTAAATATTTATCGTGTCTGTATTTACAAATTTGCATTCGTAGCGGCAGCTTCGAGGCGATAAATTATGGTTATGGTGAGAAGGTCATAAAAAACAGAGATAGG
>NC_091331.1:3266066-3273566 GCF_038502225.1 Cherax quadricarinatus
GTGTACACACGAGGATCAAGCGTTTTTATCACTGTACACATCAGTGATATTTTAAGAGTAGACTGGCTGTTAGTTGTTCTAGATTTTTTTCTAGGGAAGGATGGAGGGTAGAGGGTAGAGGGAAGATGGTAGAGGGTAGAGGGTAGAGGGTAGAGGGTAGGGGGTAGAGGGAAATTTCTAAATCCTCATTCTCGAGAGTATGGGAGCTTACTAGTTCAGAGCAGAACATTTGACCGGACTCACAAACTGCTGTTGCGAAATTCGAGAGACAATGTGCTGGCAAGACAAAGCTGTACATTGTGGTAACATGACTCGAGCTAAGTAACCACTGGAGGAAATGACTTGGGTAACATTCTTAGCGACTAACCTTGTACCGGGAATGATCTTAACTCTGGTGTAATGTCGTCAAGATCGTTGAAGCTGGTGGTTCTCGCTCACTCATTGTCGCTATGTAACACCAGTCGCTTTTTTCTTTTACTAATGCAACCGACGTCTCAAACCAAGGTAGGGTGACATAAAAAGAAGCAAACCGATTCACCATCATTCGTTCAACAGCTGTCTTGCCAGAAGCGTTGGGGCGTCACCACTGCAACATCACCCCCTCCTTCAGTATACAGACTCTATTCCTACCTCATCAAAATCACAGCAAACAGGTGATATCACAATATGCAAAACAACCACTGTGAGAAAAAAATAGTGAACTCCCAAGAGCTTTCGTGATTTCTCACATTATCACTGTATATTCAGCAATGTCAAAGGAACAATCTAACGTTATCTAAGTCTTTTAAATCTAAATATTTCCTGTCAGAGGAACAAAGACAAAATAAAAACAAAGACCTTCAGCGCGAGGAATTACGTTGACAGAGTGCCATTCAGAGTGCCACTCAAAGTGCCACTCAGAGCAGTTAGGAATTATAGAAAATTATCTGGCTTATTTTGCTGTCATTACAAGAACGCAATGTGTGAGCGGCGGTAACTTAAAGACAATCTTTGTGTGTGTGTGTGTGTGTGTGTGTGTGTGTGTGTGTGTGTGTGTGTGTGTGTGTGTGTGTGTGTGTGTGTGTGTGTGTGTGTACTCACCTAGTTGTACTCACCTAGTTGAGGTTGCAGGGGTCGAGTTCAAGCTCCTGGCCCCGCCTCTTCACTGGTCGCTACTAGGTCACTCTCCCTGAACCGTGAGCTTTATCATACCTCTGCTTAAAGCTATGTATGGATCCTGCCTCCACTACATCGCTTCCCAAACTATTCCACTTCCTGACTACTCTGTGGCTGAAGAAATACTTCCTAACATCCCTGTGATTCATCTGTGTCTTCAACTTCCAACTGTGTCCCCTTGTTGCTGTGTCCAATCTCTGGAACATCCTGTCTTTGTCCACCTTGTCAATTCCTCTCAGTATTTTGTATGTCGTTATCATGTCTCCTCTATCTCTCCTGTCCTCCAGTGTCATCAGGTTGATTTCCCTTAACCTCTCCTCGTAGGACATACCTCATTGCTCTGGGACTAGTCTTGGTGCAAACCTTTACACTTTCTCTAGTTTCTTTACGTGCTTGGCTAGGTGTGGGTTCCAAACTGGTGCCGCATACTCCAATATGGGCCTAACGTACACGGTGTACAGGGTCCTGAATGATTCCTTATTAAGATGTCGGAATGCTGTTCTGAGGTTTGCCAGGCGCCCATATGCTGCAACAGCTATTTGGTTGATGTGCGCTTCAGGAGATGTGCCTGGTGTTATACTCACCCCAAGATCTTTTTCCTTGAGTGAGGTTTGTAGTCTCTGGCCCCCTAGACTGTGCTCCGTCTGCGGTCTTCTTTGCCCTTTCCCAATCATCATGACTTTGCACTTGGTGGGATTGAACTCCAGGAGCCAATTGCTGGACCAGATCTGCAGCCTGTCCAGATCCCTTTGTAGTTTTTCCTGGTCTTCGATCGAATGAATTCTTCTCATCAACTTCACGTCATCTGCAAACAGGGACACTTCAGAGTCTATTCCTTCCGTGTGTGTGTGTGTGTGTGTGTGTGTGTGTGTGTGTGTGTGTGTGTGTGTGTGTGTGTGTGTGTGTGTGTGTGTGTGTATGGTGGTCTAGGAACCAAGCTGATGTTTGTTGGGTGGAATTAAAGAAATGCTTCTGCTAGATTAGCTGTCAGCTTAGCTGTAAGTTAATTGATATTTTAGCTGTTAGTTTAGATTTTATTTCAGCTATTAGTTTAACTGTTATTTTAACTGTAAGTTGAGGTGTTAGGTTAGCTGTGAGTCATAAAATAATTTGTTAGGTAAAATGACACAAGTGCAACTAATGTGCAACGTTTCGCTCTCCAGGAGCTTTGTCAAGCGAAACGTTGCTACAATAAAATGTCACATTAACTGCACCTGTGACCTTTTACCTAACATATTATCGGCAATTCTACCAACTTTAATGCATAAAATAATTTGTCTATACAAGCGGTGGTGCAAAGTGAAATAAATAAAATACATACGTTACCCTCTAAGTCAAGGAAATCACCGTAGTGTAACAGTGACAATACACTGTTGTGTGTTGTCACTGTAGTCTAACAATCGCACTATACTGTTGACTCTTAACTATACCCCGAGTGGGACGATGACCTCTCTCTCTCTCTCTCTCTCTCTCTCTCTCTCTCTCTCTCTCTCTCTCTCTCTCTCTCTCTCTCTCTCTCTCTCTCTCTCTCTCTCTCTCTCTCTCTCTCTCTCTCTCTCTCTCTCTCACAACAGTTTCTACGGACGGACATACGGTATAACTATCAGTCCCCCGATCAGTGGGATATTTCTAACCTCTTCAAGGAATCGCCAGAGGCGGGTCTGTCGGTTATCGTCTCAACCCCGGTTACTGTATCGACAACACGCTGTTAAACTCACTGTTTTGACGATGTTATCCTCCTTTAGATCATTTCTAGACAGGATACATACACACACCAAGAGGTGCATTTCTCACAGAGTATATATACTAAGAATTTCAATTAATCCCTATTAAAATAGGGATTAAGTATTCTTGTCTGTGGTTACATGCAATCTTACTGACCCTAGTGTAGTCGATAGACTCTCCACACCGCTAACCAACCATCATTTCAAAAGCCAGTCTGATCGGATGTATGCAGCGAGGGGTTAACGTTTTTCAGTGTGTATGTGTATATGTGTGTGTGTGTGTGTGTGTGTGTGTGTGTGTGTGTGTGTGTGTGTGTGTGTGTGTGTGTGTGTGTGTATAGTGAGAGTTTTTCGTCCATATTTGGTGGTGAATAGGTAATATGCAGCATTAATGACCCTCGTGTAGTAGACAGGCTTTGAACCTCATTAATCAACCAGTCTGATATAATGTATACAGCCACTCCTTGCACGGTATGCCAGCCACGACTATCGTACATTACCCAGGTGCTTGTTTACTGCCTGGCGAACAGGTGCAGCAGGTGTAAAGAGACTTGCCCTTATGTCCTGTTCGGAAATCGAACCAGGGTACGTTCGGGTAGACTTACTACTGCCACACCTGTCCACCAAGATAACTACTCACCCGTCCACCATAGCAACCACTCACGCCACCAAGGATGAGAATCTGGATAATTAAACCATTTGTTACGGTGGAATTTCTTCACTAAACAGTATATGGAAAAATCGTGTTGTTACGATTTTGTGAGTCGGCATGGAAAAAAAATCATGGAATATGAACACATGAAGATCATTGATGTATTTGGGCATCAGCGCAAGACATGGAGATCATTGATGTGCTCGGTGGATGTTTAACGTGGTTATTGCACTGCTGAGTTGCAGCACCATACAGCACAAACCTTGGGACGTTGAATATGGTTGTGCCACTAGTAATGTTGCAGCATCATGCAACACAACACAGGGAACACCACCCCCTCCTCTCCCCTGGGGAAGCCAGACTATACCCCCCTGATGCAACCACGTGTGACTCTTTACTTAACCTCACTGTCCTAGACTGTTCCTTCCTCTCTCCCTTCTCCTTCTTCTGCTTCTCGTCTCACTTCAGAGACTCCAAGCCTCGCCTCAGAGACTCAATAATTCACCAGAACTCACCTCAGAGAGTTCATCACCCACTATAACTTCTCTGACCTTGTTCTTCCGCCGGCGGGGATTTTTATACAGCACTAGCAATAGCATAAGCAGCAACATCAGCAGCAGCAGCAGTAGCAGTAGCAGCAGCAGCAACAACAACAGCAGCAGCAGCAGCATCAGCAGCAGCAGCAGCAGCAGCAGAAGCCAATAGAAGAAGCAATAGCACCCAAAAGTAACAACATAATAAGCAGCAGCAATAGCAGTAACAACAGTAGGAGCAGCAGAAGAGGCCGCAGCAGCAGAACCAACACCAGCACTAGTAACAGCAGACGCAGCAATAGGAACATTAGCATCAACATAACAACAGCAACAGCAATAACAACAATTGTAGTAGCAGCAGCAGTAAGAGCATTGCCAGTCGTAGCAGAGTACGCTGACTTCCAGTAACTTCATTAATAACGTCATTAATCACCCATGGTGGCAGCCCTCAGGCTCGTTTTTTTTTTGTGGTGATTACAGTGACGAAATAAATGATTGTGACGTCAAACGGTTTGCGCAGCGCCGTTGATTGATGTCAGCGTCGGGGTGGAAAAAATAAAGAAAAAGAAAACTCAATTTCCGGGTTGTTTGTGGCGGCGGGGATAGCAACGGCGGCAGCAGTGGTATACCTCAGCCCAATTCAGAAGGCGAACGGGCTCAGAGCTGGCTACTACCTATTTCCTGAAGGTACACACCTATAACACACCTATAGCACAACTCTAACGCACCTCTAGCACTTCTCCAGAAGCTGTTGGAGTTTTGCAGACAAAAAATGATCAGGGATTGCAGAGGTGTCGGGCGCTGTGTGGACCTCCATCCACCGCTGAAGATGCGCTGCTACTTTAAACACCACACCTAGATGTGTGATTATGCAAATTAGGGCCATTAGTGCCCCTCTTGTTCCTTAATTTAAATAAATGGTTGAGGAAAAACTGGTTGATGCGGAGGTTACTGGGATCACCCTTACTTAGAGAACCTCGGGGTTACCCAAAGGGTCCTACCCCGCCGGGAGTACTGGGTTATCTACTAGGCCCTTTTCCCTAGTATGAGAGCTGTTGGATTTTCTACTGGGACTCCTCTATTGGGACCTCTCTTAGTGAGACCTTCTTTACCGGGAGTGGGTCGGTACGAGGGAGGAATAACCCTTGAGGAACAAAATGGTCGGTCATCACGTGGCCACTCACTTGCATCTCGACCTTACTGCCTTCAGCGTTGCCGTGCGTTGCCCCGAAGTCCGCAAGGCTACAAATGGTCGCGTGTTGTCACACACGTTTGAAGGTTGGAACAAAGGTCAAGCTAGTTGACCTTGCGTGGGTCACAGCCTTGGGTCACTGTCTGGACCAGAGCACTTCTTCAGGTATAAATTTGTGTTGACAGCAATGTGGCTAGTTTCTTGCCCGTCCCATATTTATTCCATGAACCGCAGGTTATAGTTAATTGTGCACCCAATATGCATCCCGTGACTAGTAGTAATTAGTTTATTGTGCACCCTCTATCCATCCTGTGGACGGTAGTGGCCAATTTATTGTGCACCCTATATCCAACCTCTGGACGGTAGCTTCTAGTTATTTGCGCATCCCATATCCATCCTGCCGACGGTAGTGTAAGAGCATAAGGATCAGATACTGAGGTGGTGAAGCCCTGAACCTCTCCGTTGTTCACTCAGTGAGAGAAGTGCTGCGGGTCTGATCCACCGTTAAATGCCTAGGAACTAGAGCATAACAGGAATAAGAGGAATACGTACTTTTGGGTATATATTATCAACATGCTTGCTCTTTTATCTGTATTGTGGCTATTTTTCTCACTCGATCAACATTACGCTGAGGGAGAGTCACTGGACGTGAATTGTCTAATCTGATCTTTTTATTTTGTTGACCAAGTTACTGCCAGAAATAGTGTTTGTAACTAGATTAGTGTTGTTTATCCACTGGTTTGCCCTTACGAATAAGAAATCTTGAGTGTGGAGCTGAAGACTGTGGAGTCTTTCTTGGGTTCATTCGTTACCATGTGTGTGTGTGTGGAGGAGGGGTTGGTGGGAGGGTGTGTGGGGTTGGAGGATGTGCAGGAAGGTGTGTGGGGGTGGTGGTGTTAGTGGTGGGAGGAAGAACATGGAGGGGGTCCGCGGTGGTGAAGGGGGGGGGTTGTTGGGGAATTATGTCCTACCCGGTCCACGAACTTCGTTGTTCATTGAACCGGTCCGGATCACCACACCGGGCTAACACAACCCACAACCTCACCTCCAATTGCTCTCAATATCACACCGCGTCACCCACAAACCCAGCCAGGGCGGCTTACTTGACCCAAGCACATAATTCTTAGTTCCCCCTCACTATCAACCCAAAAAACACTTGGACAGGCGAAATTCCATGCCAAACGTACTCGAGGAGGTTACATAAGAAGGTACCATCAGAACACCGCCCTCTACCGTGTTTCCTAACATGCTTACATAAGGTAGTGAGGGCAATGTTTGGTGTTGGTAGACGCGTTTAAGGGGCTACATGATAATCCCGGGCGAGCCTCGGCGTCTACCGATGATTGAGCTTAGAGATCCTGGTATGGCTATTCATCAAAGGGATATTGCTGGCGGTGTTAGCTGAAATATGCGTGTTAGGAGGATAGGAAGTAGGTTATATAAAGTGGGTGATGTTTAGGATAGAGGGCCGCGGGCGGTCTTGACGGAGTGCCGCGGTCTCTCCCGTATTACACTCTCTTGTGTTATATTACTCAGCCTGGCGTTGAGTTTCGTTGTATTACGTTGTGTTTCGCGGTATTGTTATTACTGTGTTTCACGGTATTATACTGTTGCGTTGTGATACGAGGCATCAACGCTGCGACAGGCTCCGTCTGCAGGGTGGCTGTCGCCTAATAATTTGTACGCTAACTGGTCGGACTTGAACAAATACTTTAAAAAAACAAAAACAAATCGTTTCTTCTGGTACATTAAAGCAAAATTCAGATCTGGCTCGGTAATAAATTATTATGAGTCGAGTCACAGACTCGGTGTTATCATGCCCCTCGTACCTATCCTGGGAAGGGTATGCCAAGATTTCAGAGGCACATAATGGGTACAGACTACGTTCTAAATCAAGATCTTACTCAGTTTCTCGCGTAAAATGCACCTTAGAGAACAAGTTTGATTTAAAGCTAAGTAACGTGCTTCTACACGATATAACATGTTTTTTTTTATATGAATATTGTAAATAAATTTAAAGCTACACATGTCTGAGGTTCGATCCCTGGTACGGGTGGAAGCATTAGGATGTGACACCTGCTGTCCATGTTCACCTAACAGTAAAATAGGTACAAGGGTGTTAGTGGACTGGTGTGGGTCGCATCCTGGGACAAAATTAACCTAATTTGCCCTAAATGCTCAGCATAACAAGCGGCTTTCTATATAGTAGTATATCACTGATGTCAGCTATGGTCTGTATACCTT
>NC_091331.1:3276066-3283566 GCF_038502225.1 Cherax quadricarinatus
TGAGGTGGGTTAGTAGTGAAGGCAGCCAGCAGTGAGGTGGGTTAGTAGTGAAGGCAGCCAGCAGTGAGGTGGGTTAGTAGTGAAGGCAGCCAGCAGTGAGGTGGGTTAGTAGTGAAGGCAGCCAGCAGTGAGGTGGGTTAGTAGTGAAGGCAGCCAGCAGTGAGGTGGGTTAGTAGTGAAGGCAGCCAGCAGTGAGGTGGGTTAGTAGTGAAGGCAGCCAGCAGTGAGGTGGGTTAGTAGTGAAGGCAGCCAGCAGTGAGGTGGGTTAGTAGTGAAGGCAGCCAGCAGTGAGGTGGGTTAGTAGTGAAGGCAGCCAGCAGTGAGGTGGGTTAGTAGTGAAGGCAGCCAGCAGTGAGGTGGGTTAGTAGTGAAGGCAGCCAGCAGTGAGGTGGGTTAGTAGTGAAGGCAGCCAGCAGTGAGGTGGGTTAGTAGTGAAGGCAGCCAGCAGTGAGGTGGGTTAGAAGTGAAGGCAGCCAGCAGTGAGGTGGGTTAGTAGTGAAGGCAGTCAGTAGTGTGGTGGGTTAGTAGTGAAGGCAGCCAGTAGTGAGGTGGGTTAGTAGTGAAGGCAGCCAGTAGTGTGGTGGGTTAGTAGTGAAGGCAGCCAGTAGTGTGGTGGGTTAGTAGTGAAGGCAGCCAGTAGTGAGGTGGGTTAGTAGTGAAGGCAGCCAGCAGTGTGGTGGGTTAGTAGTGAAGGCAGCCAGTAGTGTGGTGGGTTAGTAGTGAAGGCAGCCAGCAGTGAGGTGGGTTAGTAGTGAAGGCAGCCAGCAGTGAGGTGGGTTAGTAGTGAAGGCAGCCAGTAGTGTGGTGGGTTAGTAGTGAAGGCAGCCAGTAATGTGGTGGGTTAGTAGTGAAGGCAGCCAGCAGTGAGGTGGGTTAGTAGTGACGGCAGCCAGTAGTGAGGTGGGTTAGTAGTGAAGGCAGCCAGCAGTGTGGTGGGTTAGTAGTGAAGGCAGCCAGCAGTGAGGTGGGTTAGTAGTGAAGGCAGCCAGCAGTGAGGTGGGTTAGTAGTGAAGGCAGCCAGCAGTGAGGTGGGTTAGTAGTGAAGGCAGCCAGCAGTGAGGTGGGTTAGTAGTGAAGGCAGCCAGCAGTGAGGTGGGTTAGTAGTGAAGGCAGCCAGCAGTGAGGTGGGTTAGTAGTGAAGGCAGTCAGTAGTGTGGTGGGTTAGTAGTGAAGGCAGCCAGTAGTGAGGTGGGTTAGTAGTGAAGGCAGCCAGTAGTGTGGTGGGTTAGTAGTGAAGGCAGCCAGTAGTGTGGTGGGTTAGTAGTGAAGGCAGCCAGTAGTGAGGTGGGTTAGTAGTGAAGGCAGCCAGCAGTGTGGTGGGTTAGTAGTGAAGGCAGCCAGTAGTGTGGTGGGTTAGTAGTGAAGGCAGCCAGCAGTGAGGTGGGTTAGTAGTGAAGGCAGCCAGCAGTGAGGTGGGTTAGTAGTGAAGGCAGCCAGTAGTGTGGTGGGTTAGTAGTGAAGGCAGCCAGTAATGTGGTGGGTTAGTAGTGAAGGCAGCCAGTAGTGTGGTGGGTTAGTAGTGAAGGCAGCCAGTAGTGTGGTGCGTTAGTAGTGAAGGCAGCCAGCAGTGAGGTGGGTTAGTAGTGAAGGCAGCCAGTAGTGAGGTGGGTTAGTAGTGAAGGCAGCCAGCAGTGTGGTGGGTTAGTAGTGAAGGCAGCCAGCAGTGAGGTGGGTTAGTAGTGAAGGCAGCCAGCAGTGAGGTGGGTTAGTAGTGAAGGCAGCCAGCAGTGAGGTGGGTTAGTAGTGAAGGCAGCCAGTAGTGAGGTGGGTTAGTAGTGAAGGCAGCCAGCAGTGTGGTGGGTTAGTAGTGAAGGCAGCCAGTAGTGTGGTGGGTTAGTAGAGAAGGCAGCCAGCAGTGAGGTGGGTTAGTAGTGAAGGCAGCCAGTAGTGTGGTGGGTTAGTAGTGAAGGCAGCCAGCAGTGTGATTAGTTGGTGTTGAAGGAAGCCAGCAGTGAGGTGGGTCAGTGGTGAAGGCAGCCAGTAGTGCGGTGGGTCAGTGGTGAAGGTAGCCAGCAGTGTGGTGGGTTAGTAGTGAAGGCAGCCAGTAGTGTGGTGGGTTAGTGGTGAAGGCAGCCAGCAGTAAGGTGGGTTAGTAGTGAAGGCAGCCAGTAGTGTGGTGGGTTAGTAGTGAAGGCAGCCAGCAGTGTGGTGGGTTAGTAGTGAAGGCAGCCAGTAGTGTGGTGGGTTAGTAGTGAAGGCAGCCAGCAGTGTGGTGGGTTAGTAGTGAAGGAAGCCAGCAGTGAGGTGGGTTAGTAGTGAAGGCAGCCAGTAGTGTGGTGGGTTAGTAGTGAAGGCAGCCAGCAGTGTGATTAGTTGGTGTTGAAGGAAGCCAGCAGTGAGGTGGGTCAGTGGTGAAGGCAGCCAGTAGTGCGGTGGGTCAGTGGTGAAGGCAGCCAGCAGTGTGGTGGGTTAGTAGTGAAGGCAGCCAGTAGTGTGGTGGGTTAGTGGTGAAGGCAGCCAGCAGTAAGGTGGGTTAGTAGTGAAGGCAGCCAGTAGTGTGGTGGGTTAGTAGTGAAGGCAGCCAGCAGTGTGGTGGGTTAGTAGTGAAGGCAGCCAGTAGTGTGGTGGGTTAGTAGTGAAGGCAGCCAGCAGTGAGGTGGGTTAGTAGTGAAGGCAGCCAGCAGTGAGGTGGGTTAGTAGTGAAGGCAGCCAGTAGTGTGGTGGGTTAGTAGTGAAGGCAGCCAGTAATGTGGTGGGTTAGTAGTGAAGGCAGCCAGTAGTTTGGTGGGTTAGTAGTGAAGGCAGCCAGTAGTGTGGTGCGTTAGTAGTGAAGGCAGCCAGCAGTGAGGTGGGTTAGTAGTGAAGGCAGCCAGTAGTGAGGTGGGTTAGTAGTGAAGGCAGCCAGCAGTGTGGTGGGTTAGTAGTGAAGGCAGCCAGCAGTGAGGTGGGTTAGTAGTGAAGGCAGCCAGCAGTGAGGTGGGTTAGTAGTGAAGGCAGCCAGCAGTGAGGTGGGTTAGTAGTGAAGGCAGCCAGTAGTGAGGTGGGTTAGTAGTGAAGGCAGCCAGCAGTGTGGTGGGTTAGTAGTGAAGGCAGCCAGTAGTGTGGTGGGTTAGTAGAGAAGGCAGCCAGCAGTGAGGTGGGTTAGTAGTGAAGGCAGCCAGTAGTGTGGTGGGTTAGTAGTGAAGGCAGCCAGCAGTGTGATTAGTTGGTGTTGAAGGAAGCCAGCAGTGAGGTGGGTCAGTGGTGAAGGCAGCCAGTAGTGCGGTGGGTCAGTGGTGAAGGTAGCCAGCAGTGTGGTGGGTTAGTAGTGAAGGCAGCCAGTAGTGTGGTGGGTTAGTGGTGAAGGCAGCCAGCAGTAAGGTGGGTTAGTAGTGAAGGCAGCCAGTAGTGTGGTGGGTTAGTAGTGAAGGCAGCCAGCAGTGTGGTGGGTTAGTAGTGAAGGCAGCCAGTAGTGTGGTGGGTTAGTAGTGAAGGCAGCCAGCAGTGTGGTGGGTTAGTAGTGAAGGAAGCCAGCAGTGAGGTGGGTTAGTAGTGAAGGCAGCCAGTAGTGTGGTGGGTTAGTAGTGAAGGCAGCCAGCAGTGTGATTAGTTGGTGTTGAAGGAAGCCAGCAGTGAGGTGGGTCAGTGGTGAAGGCAGCCAGTAGTGCGGTGGGTCAGTGGTGAAGGCAGCCAGCAGTGTGGTGGGTTAGTAGTGAAGGCAGCCAGTAGTGTGGTGGGTTAGTGGTGAAGGCAGCCAGCAGTAAGGTGGGTTAGTAGTGAAGGCAGCCAGTAGTGTGGTGGGTTAGTAGTGAAGGCAGCCAGCAGTGTGGTGGGTTAGTAGTGAAGGCAGCCAGTAGTGTGGTGGGTTAGTAGTGAAGGCAGCCAGCAGTGTGGTGGGTTAGTAGTGAAGGAAGCCAGTAGTGTGGTGAGTTAGTAGTGAAGGCAGCCAGCAGTGTGGTGGGTCAGTGGTGAAGGAAGCCAGCAGTGAGATGGGTTAGTAGTGAAGGCAGCCAGCAGTGTGGTGGGTCAGTGGTGAAGGAAGCCAGCAGTGTCGTGGGTTAGTAGTGAAGGCAGCCAGCAGTGTGGTTGGTTAGTAGGGAAGGCAGCCATCAGTGTGGTGGGTCAGTGGTGAAGGAAGCCAGAAGTGTGGTGGGTTAGTAGTGAAGGCAACCAACAGTGTGGTGGGTTAGCAGTGAACGCAGCCAGCAGTGTGGTGGGTTAGTAGTGAAGAAAGCCAGCAGTGTGGTGTGTTAGTAGTGAAGGCAGCCAGCAGTGTGGTGGGTTAGTAGTGAAGGCAGCCAGCAGTGTGGTGGGTTAGTAGTGAAGGCAGTCAGCAGTGTGGTGAGTTAATATTGAAGGCAGCCAGCAGTGTGGTGGGTCAGTGGTGAAGGAAGCCAGCAGTGTGGTGGGTTAGTAGTGAAGGCAGCCAGCAGTGTGGTGGGTTAGTAGTGAAGGCAGCCAGCAGTGTATTGGGTTAGTAGTGAAGGCAGCCCGCAGTGTGGTGGGTCAGTGGTGAAGGCAGCCAGCAGTGTGGTGGGTTAGTAGTAAAGGCAGCCAGCAGTGTGGTGGGTTAGTAGTGAAAACAGCCAGCAGTGTGGTGGGTCAGTGGTGAAGGCAGCCAGCAGTGTGATGGGTTAGTAGTGAAGGCAGCCAGCAGTGTGGTGGGTTAGTAGTGAAGGCAGTCAGCAGTGTGGTGGGTTAGTAGTGAAGGCAGCCAGTAGTGTGGTGGGTCAGTGGTGAAGGAAGCCAGCAGTGAGGTGGGTTAGTAGTGAAAACAGCCAACAGTGTGGTGGGTCAGTGGTGAAGGCAGCCAGCAGTGTGATGGGTTAGTAGTGAAGGCAGCCAGCAGTGTGGTGGGTTAGTAGTGAAGGCAACCAGCAGTGTGGTGGGTTAGTAGTGAAGGCAGCCAGCAGTGTGGTGTGTTAGTAGTGAAGGCAGCCAGAAGTGGGGTGGGCCAGTGGTGAAGGAAGCCAGCAGTGTGGTGGGTTAGTAGTGAAGGCAGTCAGCAGTGTGGTGGGTTAATAGTGAAGGCAGCCAGCAGTGTGGTGGGTTAGTAGTGAAGGAAGGCAGCAGTGTGGTGTGTTAGTAGTGAAGGCAGCCAGAAGTGGGGTGGGCCAGTGGTGAAGGAAGCCAGCAGTGTGGTGGTTTAGTAGTGAAGGAAGCCAGCAGTGTGGTGGGTTAGTAGTGAAGGCAGCCAGAAGTTTGGTGGGTCAGTGGTGAAGGCAGCCAGCAGTGTGGTGGGTTAGTAGTGAAGGCAGCCAGCAGTGTGGTGGGTTAGTAGTGAAAACAGCCAGCAGTGTGGTGGGTCAGTGGTGAAGGCAGCCAGCAGTGTGGTGGGTTAGTAGTGAAGGAAGCCAGCAGTGTGGTGGGTTAGTAGTGAAGGCTACCAGCATTGTGGTGGGTTAGTAGTGAAGGCAGCCAGCAGTGTTGTGGGTTAGTAGTGAAGGCAGCAAACAGTGTGGTGGGTCAGTGGTGAAGGCAGCCAACAGTGTGGTGGGTCAGTGGTGAAGGCAGCCAGCAGTGTGGTGGGTCAGTGGTGAAGGCAGCCAGCAGTGTGGTGGGTCAGTGGTGAAGGCAGCCAGCAGTGTGGTGGGTCAGTGGTGAAGGCAGCCAGCAGTGTGGTGGGTCAGTGGTGAAGGCAGGCAGCAGTGTGGTGCGTCAGTGGTGAAGGCAGCCAGCAGTGTGGTGGGTCAGTGGTGAAGGCAGCCAACAGTGTGGTGGATCAGTGGTGAAGGCAGCCAACAGTGTGGTGGGTCAGTGGTGAAGGCAGCCAGCAGTGTGACAACGTACACATGGTTGGAGGGGTTGAGTCTCAGCTCCTGGCCCCGGCACTGCTTGCCGGAGATAGTTTAGACTTGATCCGCTTGAAGGGCAGCTCCAACTCCTCGGATTAAGATCTCTTTTCATCAGCGTCTAAAGCTCCTGGGTGTATAAAATGTTCTTAAAAAGTTAAGTTTTGTTCAAAATGTGTTCAGCTAAATGTTCACTCAAAGTTATTTGTCTCCTGTTATTTGTTCATCTCTTAAACTTCTGGTTTGTTTGTTTCTGATAACACCAGTAACCTTGTGTTCTCTGTTCACGAGATAACTCGATCCCAGCCTTTTTTGTTCTTCTATAACCTTGAGCTGTTCTCCAGGCACCCCCTTGTTCACTGTTCTCCAGGTACTCCCTTGTTCACTGTTCTCCAGGTACTCCCTTGTTCACTGTTCTCCAGGTTCTCCCTTGTTCACTGTTCTCCAGGTACTCCCTTGTTCACTGTTCTCCAGGTACTCCCTTGTTCACTGTTCTCCAGGTACTCCCTTGTTCACTGTTCTCCAGACACTCCCGTGTTCACTGTTCTCCAGGTACTCCCGTGTTCACTGTTCTCCAGGTACCCCTGTGTTCACTGTTCTCCAGGTACCCCTGTGTTCACTGTTCTCCAGGTACTCCTGTGTTCACTGTTCTCCAGGTACCCCTGTGTTCACTGTTCTCCAGGTACTCCCGTGTTCACTGTTCTCCAGGTACTCCCGTGTTCACTGTTCTCCAGGTACTCCCGTGTTCACTGTTCTCCAGGCACTCCCGTATTCACTGTTCTCCAGGTACGCCCGTGTTCACTGTTCTCCAGGTACCCCTGTGTTCACTGTTCTCCAGGTACTCCCGTGCTCACTGTTCTCCAGGTTCTCCCGTGTTCACTGTTCTCCAGGTACTCCCGTGTTCACAGTTCTCCAGGCACTCCCGTGTTCACTGTTCTCCAGGCACTCCCGTATTCACTGTTCTCCAGGTACTCCCGTGTTCACTGTTCTCCAGGTACCCCTGTGTTCACTGTTCTCCAGGTACCCCTGTGTTCACTGTTCTCCAGGTACTCCCGTGTTCACTCTTCTCCAGGTACCCCTGTGTTCACTCTTCTCCAGGTACCCCTGTGTTCACTGTTCTCCAGGTACTCCCGTGTTCACTGTTCTCCAGGTACTCCCGTGTTCACTGTTCTCCAGGTACTCCCGTGTTCACTGTTCTCCAGGCACTCCCGTATTCACTGTTCTCCAGGTACTCCCGTGTTCACTGTTCTCCAGGTACCTCTGTGTTCACTGTTCTCCAG
Organism: Cherax quadricarinatus; assembly: GCF_038502225.1. Classification (NCBI taxonomy): domain Eukaryota; kingdom Metazoa; phylum Arthropoda; class Malacostraca; order Decapoda; family Parastacidae; genus Cherax; species Cherax quadricarinatus. The sequence continues at coordinate 3,283,058 of NC_091331.1, forward strand.
GTACTCCCGTGCTCACTGTTCTCCAGGTACTCCCGTGTTCACTGTTCTCCAGGTACTCCCGTGTTCACAGTTCTCCAGGCACTCCCGTGTTCACTGTTCTCCAGGCACTCCCGTATTCACTGTTCTCCAGGTACTCCCGTGTTCACTGTTCTCCAGGTACCCATGTGTTCACTGTTCTCCAGGTACTCCCGTGTTTACTGTTCTCCAGGCACAACTGTGTTCACTGTTCTCCAGGCACTCCCGTGTTCACTGTTCTCCAGGTACTCCCGTGTTCACAGTTCTCCAGGCACTCCCGTGTTCACTGTTCTCCAGGCACTCCCGTGTTCACTGTTCTCCAGGTACTACCGTGTTCACTGTTCTCCAGGTACCCCTGTGTTCACTGTTCTCCACGTACTCCCGTGTTTACTGTTCTCCAGGCACTCCTGTGTTCACTGTTCTCCAGGCACTCCCGTGTTCACTGTTCTCCAGGCACTCCCGTGTTCACTGTTCTCCAGGCACTCCCGTGTTCA
>NC_091331.1:3286066-3301066 GCF_038502225.1 Cherax quadricarinatus
CAACAACAGCACCTCCCCCCCCCCAAGAGTCTCATTGTTATCCGTTTGTAAAGAAACTATCTTTGTTTACAATTTTTTTTTGTCACGGGAAAGAGTGAAAAAAAAGAAAGCGCCTCCAGTCATCTCTTGCATGGTGAGTGTGTGTGAGGCAGCATGGTGAGTGTGAGGCAGCATGGTGAGTGTGAGTGAGGCAGCATGGTGAGTGTGAGGCAGCATGGTGAGTGTGAGTGAGGCAGCATGGTGAGTGTGTGTGAGGCAGCATGGTGAGTGTGAGGCAGCATGGTGAGTGTGAGTGAGGCAGCATGGTGAGTGTGTGTGAGGCAGCATGGTGAGTGTGAGTGAGGCAGCATGGTGAGTGTGAGTGAGGCAGCATGGTGAGTGTGTGTGAGGCAGCATGGTGAGTGTGAGTGAGGCAGCATGGTGAGTGTGAGTGAGGCAGCATGGTGAGTGTGAGTGAGGCAGCATGGTGAGTGTGTGTGAGGCAGCATGGTGAGTGTGAGGCAGCATGGTGAGTGTGAGTGAGGCAGCATGGTGAGTGTGTGTGATGCAGCATGGTGAGTGTGAGTGAGGCAGCATGGTGAGTGTGAGGCAGCATGGTGAGTGTGAGTGAGGCAGCATGGTGAGTGTGTGTGATGCAGCATGGTGAGTGTGAGTGAGGCAGCATGGTGAGTGTGAGTGAGGCAGCATGGTGAGTGTGAGTGAGGCAGCATGGTGAGTGTGTGTGAGGCAGCATGGTGAGTGTGAGTGAGGCAGCATGGTGAGTGTGAGGCAGCATTGTGAGTGTGAGTGAGGCAGCATGGTGAGTGTCAGTGAGGCAGCATGGTGAGTGTGAGTGAGGCAGCATGGTGAGTGTGAGTGAGGCAGCATGGTGAGTGTGAGTGAGGCAGCATGGTGAGTGTGAGTGAGGCAGCATGGTGAGTGTGAGTGAGGCAGCATGGTGAGTGTGAGTGAGGTAGCATGGTGAGTGAGTGAGGCAGCATGGTGAGTGTGAGAGAGGCAGCATGGTGAGTGTGAGTGAGGCAGCATGGTGAGTGTGAGTGAGGCAGCATGGTGAGTGTCAGTGAGGCAGCATGGTGAGTGGGAGAGAGGCGACATGGTGAGTGTGAGTGAGGCAGCATGGTGAGTGTGAGTGAGGTAGCATTATGAGTGTGAGTGAGGCAGCATGGTGAGTGTGAGTGAGGCAGCATGGTGAGTGTGAGTGAGGCAGCATGGTGAGTGTGAGTGACGCAGCATGGTGAGTGTGAGAGAGGCAGCATGGTGAGTGTGAGTGAGGCAGCATGGTGAGTGTGAGTGAGGCAGCATGGTGAGTGTGAGTGAGGCAGCATGGTGAGTGTGAGAGAGGAAGCATGGTGAGTGTGAGTGAGGCAGCATGGTGAGTGTGAGTGAGGCAGCATGGTGAGTGTCAGTGAGGCAGCATGGTGAGTGGGAGTGAGGCAACATGGTCAGTGTGAGTGAGGCAGCATGGTGAGTGTGAGTGAGGCAGCATGGTGAGTGTAAGTGAGGCAGCATGGTGAGTGTGAGTGAGGCAGCATGGTGAGTGTCAATGAGGCAGCATGGTGAGTGTGGGTGAGGCAGCATGGTGAGTGGGAGTGAGGCAACATGGTGAGTGTGAGTGAGGCAGCATGGTGAGTGTGAGTGAGGCAGCATGGTGAGTGTGAGTGAGGCAACATGGTGAGTGTGAGTGAGGCAGCATGGTGAGTGTCAGTGAGGCAGCAGGGTGAGTGTGGGTGAGGCAGCATGGTGAGTGTGAGTGAGGCAGCATGGTGAGTGTGAGTGACGCAGCATGGTGAGTGTGAGAGAGGCAGCATGGTGAGAGTGAGTGAGGCAGCATGGTGAGTGTGAGTGAGGCAGCATGGTGAGTGTCAGTGAGGCAGCATGGTGAGTTTGAGAGAGGCAGCATGGTGAGTGTGAGTGAGGCAGCATGGTGAGTGTGAGTGAGGCAGCATTGTGAGTGTCAGTGAGGCAGCATGGTGAGTGGGAGTGAGGCAACATGGTGAGTGTGAGTGAGGCAGCATGGTGAGTGTGAGCGAGGCAGCATGGTGAGTGTGAGTGAGGCAGCATGGTGAGTGTGAGAGAGGCAGCATGGTGAGTGTCAGTGAGGCAGCATAGTGAGTGTGGGTGAGGCAGCATGGTGAGTGTGAGTGAGGCAGCATGGTGAGTGTGCGTGAGGCAGCATGGTGAGTGTGAGTGACGCAGCATGGTGAGTGTGAGAGAGGCAGCATGGTGAGTGTGAGTGAGGCAGCATGGTGAGTGTGAGTGAGGCAACATGGTGAGTGTGAGTGAGGCAGCATGGTGATTGTGAGTGAGGCAGCATGGTGAGTGTGAGTGAGGCAGCATGGTGAGTGTGAGTGAGGCAGCATGGTGAGTGTGAGTGAGGCAGCATAGTGAGTGTGAGTGAGGCAGCATGGTGAGTGTGAGTGAGGCAGCATGGTGAGTGTGAGTGAGGCAGCATGGTGAGTGTGAGTGAGGCAGCATGGTGAGTGTGAGTGAGGCAGCATGGTGAGTGTGAGTGAGGTAGCATGGTGAGTGAGTGAGGCAGCATGGTGAGTGTGAGAGAGGCAGCATGGTGAGTGTGAGTGAGGCAGCATGGTGAGTGTGAGTGAGGCAGCATGCTGAGTGTCAGTGAGGCAGCATGGTGAGTGGGAGTGAGGCGACATGGTGAGTGTGAGTGAGGCAGCATGGTGAGTGTGAGTGAGGCAGCATGGTGAGTGTGAGTGAGGCAGCATCGTGAGTGTGAGTGAGGCAGAATGGTGAGTGTGAGTGAGGCAGCATGGTGAGTGTGGGTGAGGCAGCATGGTGAGTGTGAGTGAGGCAGCATGGTGAGTGTGAGTGAGGCAGCATGGTGAGTGTGAGTGACGCAGCATGGTGAGTGTGAGAGAGGCAGCATGGTGAGTGTGAGTGAGGCAGCATGGTGAGTGTGAGTGAGGCAGCATGGTGAGTGTGAGTGAGGCAGCATGGTGAGTGTGAGAGAGGCAGCATAGTGAGTGTGAGTGAGGCAGCATGGTGAGTGTGAGTGATGCAGCATGGTGAGTGTCAGTGAGGCAGCATGGTGAGTGTGATTGAGGCAGCATGGTGAGTGTGAGTGAGGCAGCATGGTGAGTGTGAGTGAGGCAGCATGGTGATTGTGGGTGAGGCAGCATGGTGAGTGGGAGTGAGGCAGCATGGTGAGTGTGAGTGAGGCAGCATGGTGAGTGTGAGTGACGCAGCATGGTGATTGTGGGTGAGGCAGCATGGTGAGTGGGAGTGAGGCAACATGGTGAGTGTGAGTGAGGCAGCATGGTGAGTGTGAGTGAGGCAGCATGGTGAGTGTGAGTGAGGCAGCATGGTGAGTGTGAGTGAGGCAGCATGGTGATTGTGGGTGAGGCAGCATGGTGAGTGGGAGTGAGGCAACATGGTGAGTGTGAGTGAGGCAGCATGATGAGTGTGAGTGAGGCAGCATGGTGAGTGTGAGTGAGGCAGCATGGTGAGTGTGAGTGAGGCAGCATGGTGAGTGTGAGTGAGGCAGCATGGTGAGTGTGGGTGAGGCAGCATGGTGAGTGTGAGTGAGGCAGCATGGTGAGTGTGACTGAGGCAGCATGGTGAGTGTGAGTGAGGCAGCATGGTGAGTGTGAGAGAGGCAGCATGGTGAGTGTGAGTGAGGCAGCATGGTGAGTGTGAGTGAGGCAGCATGGTGAGTGTCAGTGAGGCAGCATGGTGAGTGTGAGAGAGGCAGCATGGTGAGTGTGAGTGAGGCAGCATGGTGAGTGTGAGTGAGGCAGCATGGTGAGTGTCAGTGAGGCAGCATGGTGAGTGGGAGTGAGGGAACATGGTGAGTGTGAGTGAGGCAGCATGGTGAGTGTGAGTGAGGCAGCATGGTGAGAGTGGGTGAGGCTGCATGGTGAGTGTGAGGCAGCATTTTGAGTGTGATTGAGGCAGCATGGTGAGTGTAAGTGAGGCAGCATGGTGAGTGTGAGTGAGGCAGCATGGTGAGCGTGAGTGAGGCAGCATGGTGAGTGTGAGTGAGGCAGCATGGTGAGTGTGAGTGAGGCAGCATGGTGAGTGTGGGTGAGGCAGCATGGTGAGTGTGAGCGAGGCAGCATGGTGAGTGTGAGTGAGGCAGCATGGTGAGTGTGGGTGAGGCAGCATGGTGAGTGTGAGTGAGGCAGCATGGTGAGTGTGAGTGAGGCAGCATGGTGAGTGTGAGCGAGGCAGCATGGTGAGTGTGAGTGAGGCAGCATGGTGAGTGTCAGTGAGGCAGCATGGTGAGTGTGGGTGAGGCAGCATGGTGAGTGTGAGTGAGGCAGCATGGTGAGTGTGAGTGAGGCAGCATGGTGAGTGTGAGTGACGCAGCATGGTGAGTGTGAGAGAGGCAGCATGGCGAGTGTGAGTGAGGCAGCATGGTCAGTGTGAGTGAGGCAGCATTGTGAGTGTCAGTGAGGCAGCATGGTGAGTGGGAGTGAGGCAACATGGTGAGTGTGAGTGAGGCAGCATGGTGAGTGTGAGTGAGGCAGCATGGTGAGAGTGGGTGAGGCAGCATGGTGAGTGTGAGGCAGAATTTTGAGTGTGATTGAGGCAGCATGGTGAGTGTAAGTGAGGCAGCATGGTGAGTGTGAGTGAGGCAGCATGGTGAGCGTGAGTGAGGCAGCATGGTGAGTGTGAGTGAGGCAGCATGGTGAGTGTGAGTGAGGCAGCATGGTGAGTGTGGGTGAGGCAGCATGGTGAGTGTCAGTGAGGCAGCATGGTGAGTGTCAGTGAGGCAGCATGGTGAGTGTCAGTGAGGCAGTATGGTGAGTGTCAGTGAGGCAGCATGGTGAGTGTCAGTGAGGCAGCATGGTGAGTGTCAGTGAGGCAGCATGGTGAGTGGGAGTGAGGCAGCATGGTGAGTGTGAGTGAGGCAGCATGGTGAGTGTCAGTGAGGCAGCATGGTGAGTGTCAGTGAGGCAGCATCACACAAGTCAGTCTGAAGGAGCAAATCAGTTAATATTTTAAGTGACTGTGTGGATAAATAGCATGTGAGAGAGAGAGAGAGAGAGAGAGAGAGAGAGAGAGAGAGAGAGAGAGAGAGAGAGAGAGAGAGAGAGAGAGAGAGAGAGAGAGAGAGAGAGAGAGAGAGAGAGAGAGAGAGATTGGCAAAGTAACATTCGAAACTTAACTTTGTTGATCAGAATCAGAATGCCAAACATCTTGCCTCATTTTTTTTTTGTTAAAGTTGAGCCAGAATATTGCTTTTGCTAAGTTACAGTGGATATATTTTGGTGTTCCCACAGTAGGTATCGTTATATCCATCAACTTCCTGTACTTTAGGCCTACAATTACACTGGCTTGTGCGAGCCTGTTAGACGCGAGTGCGTGGGGGCAAGGGGACTTTTACGATTTATCGTGCTGTTGGAGTTTGAACGAGGTAACATTTATGAAGGGATTCCGAGAAATAAGTTACCAGACTCGAGATCTGAAGGAGGAGTGGAGATATACCAGATCAGAGGGTTATCTGAACTGGGATATCAGCACGTTTCTGGCAAGACAGTGACTGAATGAATGACGGTGAAAGTGTTTCCTCTCTTGTCGGGTCACCATACCTCGGTAGGAGGAGGCAGCCTGTGTTCTGAATGAAATGTTGAAGAGAACTACATATATATATATATATATATATATATATATATATATATATATATATATATATATATATATATATATATATATATATATATATATATATATACATATATATATATATATATATATATATATATATATATATATATATATATATATATATATATATATATATATATATATTATTTCAGCTGTGGTAAACATTTCTATGGGACGAGCTGCTGACACCACCAATTGTCAACTGGTTCAGTTTGGCAACACTTTCAGTAGCAGACGTCTCGTCAGGGATAAAAAGAAATGAAAACTGATGGTCAGATGTTGGTTGCTGGGGGATGAAAGCCTGTCAACTGTACGAGAGACATTAGAGGTCTCTCATGGCCTCCTGACCACCAGACAATAATACTTTAATCCCTAAAATACTGAAAAACACACTGAGAGACATACTGAGACACACGGAGAGACACACTGAGACATATTGAGAAACACACTGAGAGATATACTAAGAGACATACACACTATGAGACCCACAGAGACACACTGAGAGACATACACCTCTTGGCGTGTACATCCTTTAAAGAACAAAATGGTACAATACCATGACTGGAACAATACACAAATAACCCGCAGGTTATTTGTGTGTAAACATCTCATACCTTGATGTGTCACAGTGTTCCTTAACACCGTAATATGGTACAGTGTTCCCTAACACTGTACTATGATACAGTGTTCCCTAACACTGTACCATGGTACAGTGTTACCCAATCTGTACTATGGTACAGTGTTCTCAAGTTGTATATTTTCCCAGAGATAATTTCAAAGAATTAGTCTTTCCCGATAACATGCCAAACAGATTATTAGGAAGATTATCATTGCCTCTCTATGGAAAGACAAGCAATAGGGAAAACCTTTTTCTTTTTAACCTCCCCTTCTACCCCCTCCCTCCATATTTGGAGGAGGAGGCCAGGGGGGGGTGAAGGGCTCTTGATCTAAGGAATTGGTGCTACTGTCCCCTTCCAGGGATCAAATGTGATTATGTACTTTCTCCCCAGGCGCTCTTTGTCCCATACAAGTTTATCTCTTCCCCATGAATATAATAATAATAATAATAATAATAATAATAATAATAATAATAATAATAATAATAATAATAATAATAATAATAATAATAACAATAATAATAATAATAAATAAAAAATTAATATTGCTACATTGTAATACATACATACATGTATATACATATACATGTATATTGTAACATGTAAAAGATGTGTAGTGAATCTGAAGAAGAAGAAGAAGAAGAAGAAGAAGAAGAAGAAGAAGAAGAAGAAGAAGAAGAAGAAGAAGAAGAAGAAGATGATGGAGAAGAAGATTAGATACATCAAGAGTGAGCAATGCTGCAACTCATCTCTACGAGACAGTTACATAGCAGAGTGGGAACAAAAGCTAGCTGTGTCTTCCCGTGTTAGTCCGTCACACAGGATGAGTTTCATGCATGAGGACACGTGAAATGTGTCAGGCTGAGCTGGGTGACTTCTGTACTATGACTCCAGTCAAGTGTATCACTGTGTGTTCGGTAGTTACGATCACTGCAAAGGTTTCGTTCTAGCAGTGCCGGACATCAATGGAAATACAAGGACCAGTGGAAATATAAGGACACCAGTGGAAATAAGTACAAGGATCATAATGGAAATAAGTCACTTTATGTGACTTGTTTGGATTATCCTAGGTAATTTACACTGTGTATGATAATTGTACTCATGAGTACCCGTGTATATATGAACTTAATGATTGAGGGGGATTTCTTGGTGTGGGTGTTCGGTGGGATGTGGTGGTAGGGGGTGGTGAGTGGTAGTGGGTGGTGAGTGGTAGTGGGTGGTGAGTGGTAGTGGGTGGTGAGTGGTAGTGGGTGGTGAGTGGTAGTGGGTGGTGAGTGGTAGTGGGTTGGGGTGGATGTGAGTATGCGAGGGTGGGTGGATTGGGAGGGTTGGTGGTGGTGGCTAGTGGTGGGTGGTGGTGAATGGGAGTTGGGTGGGAGTGGTTGGGAGTGGGTGGGAAGCGAGTGGGTGGCGGGGAAGGTGAACGACGCCAGGGTTACTGACTTCCCCCTTCAGAAGTGTGTCAGCCGTCGACCCCGTCACACACACTCACACACACACTCACTCACACACATACACACACACACACACACACACACACACACACACACACACACACACACACACACACACACACACACACACACACACACACATGGAAAAGATTGTCAGGAGAAGAATGGTGGAACATCTAGAAAGGAATGATCTCATCACCAGCAGCCAACATGGTTTCAGAGATGGGAAATCCTGTGTCACAAACCTACTGGAGTTCTATGACATGGTGACAGCAGTAAGACAAGAGAGAGAGAGGGGTGGGTGGATTGCATTTTCTTGGACTGCAAGAAGGCTTTTGACACAGTACCACACAAGAGATTAGTGCAAAAACTGGAGGACCAAGCAGGGATAACAGGGAAGGCACTGCAATGGATCAGGGAATACTTGTCAGGAAGACAGCAGCGAGTAATGGTACGTGGCGAGGTGTCAGAGTGGGCACCTGTGACCAGCGGGGTCCCACAGGGGTCAGTCCTAGGACCAGTGCTGTTTCTGGTATTTGTGAACGACATGACGGAAGGAATAAACTCCGAGGTGTCCCTGTTTGCAGATGACGTGAAATTGATGAGAAGAGTTCATTCGATCGAAGACCAGGCAGAACTACAAAGGGATCTGGACAGGCTGCAGACCTGGTCCAGCAACTGGCTCCTGGAGTTCAATCCCACCAAGTGCAAAGTCATGAGGATTGGGGAAGGGCAAAGAAGACCGCAGACGGAGTACAGTCTAAGGGGCCAGAGACTACAAACATCACTCAAGGAAAAAGATCTTGGGGTGAGTATAACACCAGGCACATCTCCTGAAGCGCACATCAACCAAATAACTGCCGCAGCATATGGGCGCCTGGCAAACCTCAGAACAGCATTCCGACATCTTAATAAGGAGTCGTTCAGGACCCTGTACACCGTGTACGTTAGGCCCATATTGGAGTATGCGGCACCAGTTTGGAACCCACACCTAGCCAAGCATGTAAAGAAACTAGAGAAAGTGCAAAGGTTTGCAACAAGACTAGTCCCAGGGTTAAGAGGTATGTCCTATGAGGAGAGGTTAAGGGAAATCAACCTGACGACACTGTAGGACAGGAGAGATAGGGGGGACATGATAACGACTTACAAAATACTGAGAGGAATTGACAAGGTGGACAAAGACAGGATGTTCCAGAGACTGGACACAGCAACACGGGGACACAGTTGGAAGCTGAAGACACAGATGAATCAAAGGGATGTTAGGAAGTATTTCTTCAGCCACAGAGTAGTCAGGAAGTGGAATAGTTTGGGAAGCGATGTAGTGGAGGCAGGATCCATACATAGCTTTACGCAGAGGTACGATAAAGCTCATGGTTCAGGGAGAGTGACCTAGTAGCGACCAGTGAAGAGGCGGGGCCAGGAGCTTGGACTCGACCCCTGCAACCTCAACTAGGTGAGTACAACTAGGTGAGTACACACACACACACACACACACACACACACACACACACACACACACACACACACACGCACACACACACACACACACACATACACACACACACACACACTGGAGGATAGGAGAGATAGGGGGGACATGATAACGACATACAAAATACTGAGAGGAATTGACAAGGTGGACAAAGACAGGATGTTCCAGAGATTGGACACAGTAACAAGGGGACACAGTTGGAAGCTGAAGACACAGATGAATCACAGGGATGTTAGGAAGTATTTCTTCAGCCACAGAGTAGTCAGTAAGTGGAATAGTTTTGGAAGCGATGTAGTGGAGGCAGGATCCATACATAGCTTTAAGCAGAGGTATGATAAAGCTCACGGCTCAGGGAGAGTGACCTAGTAGCGATCAGTGAAGAGGCGGGGCCAGGAGCTCGGACTCGACCCCCGCAACCTCAACTAGGTGAGTACAACTAGGTGAGTACACACACACACACACACACACACACACACACACACACACACACACACACACACACACACACACACACACACACACACACACACACACACACACCTTCCATTCGTACCTGTCCTAACCCTCAAACTCGGGTCATGATTGGCCACATCCGCATTTACTGTGCAACATAAATATTGATAAAAGGGAGAAGACAGGATTGCTTCCTTGTGGGAGCTCCGTTTGGCTTCCCTTCACGTTGTGGGAGTTGTCTTTGGCTTCCCTCTCCTTGTGGGAGCTTACTTTGGTTTTCCTAAGGCTCCCTTTCCTTTGTGAAAGCTCCCTCTGGCTTTCTCGAGGCTTCCCTCCTCCTTCTCCTCCTCTTCCTGATCCTCCTCCTCCTGGTGGGAATTCAGTTTGACTTTACGAAAACTTGTCCTCCCTTTCGTGAGAGCTTAAACATGATGGAGGCTTCTCTTGCCCTCGTGGAAGCTTACGCTTCACTGAAGCTCCACCTCCCTCTTGTAAGAGCTTACTTACGAGACTCGCATGGTAACTCCTACTTGCTTCAGGCTCCTGTACCTGCTGCTGGAAACACTTGCAGTACCAGTGAGGTACCTGCTCCCTTCGGCGAGCAGGTACCTTTTATTTAGTTGTTGGTGTTTGTGAGTGTACTTCCTGCTTTTTAGTGTATTTAACCGTGTTTGCGTGCATTTACCTGTGGTTGTGAAAGATACATTTGTGTGTGTGTGTATTAGTTTGCGTGGATCTGAATATGTTTGTGCATAGTTGATTTGTTTTACATGTATATTTTTGTGTTTGTGTGTGTGTGTGTGTGTGTGTGTGTGTGTGTGTGTGTGTGTGTGTGTGTGTGTGTGTGTGTGTGTGTGTGTGTGTGTGTGTGTGTGTGTGTGTGTGTGTGTGTGTGTTTGTGTGTGTGTGTTTGTGTATACTATATTATACATAAGGTACGCATATTCACACACACATATGCAGAGATTCTCAAGATCTGCACAGCCGTTACACACACACACACACACACACACACACACACACACACACATACTCCCCCAAAACACACATACACACACGTGATGTAGTATAGGCAGGAACCATACATAATTTTATGACGAGGTATGATTAAGCTCATGGAGCAGGGGGAGAGAGGACCTGGTAGTTGTCAGTGAAGAGTCGGGGCCCGAGCCATGTCTTGACCCCTGCAACCACAAATAGGTATGCAGAGGTCCTGTCAAACCCACATGGGGCCAAAACAAAGACAGGGAGCACACTAGGACAGAATGAGAGGTTGGAAGACATTGAAGGAACTAGGACATGTGCAGGGACCATACCAGATACCTGTGGGGGCCAGGAACAGGTGAGCAGGAAGGACAAACCAAAAAGCATAGGGGCCATAACTAGGGAAGGGACTGAAGGAAGGAACACTCCACGGGAAGGAACTAAAACACATCAGAGGATGCAATGGGAGTCACAGTGGGAGGTGGAAAGGGAGAGATCCGTGTTTGTCTATGGGCTAGACGAAGCTAAAGGGGAAACTTATGATGAAAGAAAGCAGGAGGAGAAAAAAGCGATTGAAGATATCATGAAGGTGATAGGCGAGGGGGACATGACCCAGGTGGCAAATTTTCGGAGAATTGGGTGGTTCACAAAGAAAAGGAATCGGCCTCTCAAAGTAATTTTCAAGGCAGAATCAACCCGAACCATGATCCTGCAGGAGAAAGCACGGCTGAGAAGCAAGCAGGAGTTCCGGAGTGTGTACCTCGATCGAGACAGAACACAGGACGAAAGGAAGACGATGAAAGAGAGAGTTCAAAAACGAAAGGAGAAATGGGAGGAAATGAAAAAGGAGAGCAGAATAACCCAGGATCAAATGGAAGGACAAGCACACCCCCCAGAAACACCTGCAGAAGGACTCCAGCCACGACACCCCCAAGGCAACTGAACAATCCAAACCAACCATCACACACCGATCCCTCTGTTCCCACCCCCAGCACCACAGTTACAGTATTAGAACAGAAGTTGAAGGTTTGGTACACAAATGCAGATGGATTAACGAATAAACATGAGGAATGGCAAGAAAGAATCAATGAGAAGTCCCCAGACATCATAGCAGTTACAGAAACAAAACTCACGGAGACAATAACAGATGCAATCTTCCCACCAGGATACCAGATCATGAGGAAAGATAGAAGGGGCAGGGGGGGAGGTGGGGTTGCTCTGCTCGTAAAAAACAGATGGAAATTCGAAAAAATGGAAGGCATAGATGAGACGGGAGAAAGAGACTACATAGTAGGTACACTTCAGTCTGGGGAACACAAAGTGGTCATTGCAGTGATGTATAATCCACCACAGAACTGCAGGAGGCCAAGAGAGGAATATGAAGAGAGCAACAGAGCAATGGTGGACACACTTGCTGAGGTGGCAAGAAGAGCTCACTCCAGCAGAGCAAAGTTGCTGGTTATGGGGGATTTCAACCACAGGGAGATTGACTGGGAAAACCTGGAGCCACATGGGGGTCCCGAAACATGGAGAGCCAGGATGTTGGACGTGGTGCTGGAAAACCTCATGCACCAACATGTTAAGGACACTACCAGAGTGAGAGGGGAGGATGAACCAACAAGATTGGACCTTGTGTTCACCCTGGGCAGCTCAGACATTGAGGACATCAAGTATGAGAGTCCCTAGGAGCTAGCGACCACGTGGTTCTGTGCTTTGAATATATAGTAGAGCTGCAAGTGGAGAGAATAACAGGAGTTGAATGGGAAAAGCCTGACTATAAAAGAGGGGACTACATAGGGTTGAAGAACTTCCTGCGGTAGGTCCAGTGGGACAGAGAACTGGCAGGAAAGCCAGTAAATGAAATGATGGAATATGTAACAACAAAATGCAAGAAGGCAGTGGAAAGGTTTATTCCCAAGGGCAACAGTAACAACGGGAAGACCAGAACGAGCCCTTGGTTTACCCGACGGTGTAAGGAGGCAAAAACAAAGTGCAATAGAGAATGGAAAAAGTACAGAAGGCAGAGAACACACGAAAATAGGGAGATCAGTCGCAGAGCCAGGAATGAGTATGCACAGTAAGGAGGGAGGCCCAGCGACAGTATGAAAATGACATAGCATTGAGAATCAAGACTGACCCGAAAATGTTGTATAGCCACATCAGGAGGAAGACAACAGTCAAAGACCAGGTGATCAGATTAAGGACAGAAGGTGGAGAACTCATAAGAAATGATCAGGAGGTATGTGAGGAGCTGAACAGGAGATTTAAGGCAGTTTTTACAGTAGAGACAGGAAGGGCTGTGGGAAGACAGCACATAAGGGAACATCAAGAGGGAATATACCAACAAGTGTTGGATGACATACGAACAACTGAGGAGGAGGTGAAGAAGCTCCTAAGTGACCTTAACACCTCAAAGGCGATGGGACCGGACAACATCTCCCCATGGGTCCTTAGAGAAGGAGCAGAGATGCTGTGCGTGCCTCTAACCACAATCTTCAACACATCCCTTGAAACTGGGCAACTACCTGAGAAATGGAAGACAGCTAATGTAGTCCCCATATTTAAGAAAGGAAACAGAAACGAGGCACTAAACTACAGACCTGTGTCTCTGACATGTATTGTGTGCAAAGTCATGGAGAAGATTATCAGGAGGAGAGTGGTCGAACACCTGGAAAGGAACAAGATTATAAATAAAAACCAGCATGGGTTCATGGAAGGCAAATCTTGTATCACAAACCTCCTGGAGTTTTATGACAAGGTAACAGAAGTAAGACACGAGAGAGAGGGGTGGGTAGATTTTATTTTCCTAGACTGCAGGAAGGCCTTTGACACAGTTCCCCACAAGAGATTAGTGCAGAAGCTGGAGGATCAGGCGCATGTAACAGGGAGGGCACTGCAACGGATCAGGGAATACCTGACAGGGAGGCAGCAACGAGTCATGGTACGTGAAGAGGTATCACAGTGGGCGCCTGTGACGAGCGGGGTCCCACAGGGGTCAGTTCTAGGACCAGTGCTATTTTTGATATATGTGAACGACATGATGGAAGGAATAGACTCTGAAGTGTCCCTGTTCGCAGATGATGTGAAGTTGATGAGAAGAATTAAATCGGATGAGGATGAGGCAGGACTGCAAAGAGACCTGGACAGGCTGGACATGTGGTCCAGTAACTGTCTTCTCGAATTCAATCCAGCCAAATGCAAAGTCATGAAGATTGGGGAGGGGCAAAGAAGACCGCAGACAGAGTATAGGCTAGGTGGACACAGACTACAGACCTCACTCAAGGAGAAAGGTCTTGGGGTGACCATAACACCGAGCATGTCACCGGAGGCACACATCAACCAAATAACTGCTGCAGCATACGGGCGCCTGGCAAACCTGAGAATAGCGTTCCGATACCTTAATAAGGAATCGTTCAAGACTGTACACTGTGTATGTTAGGCCCATACTGGAGTATGCAGCACCAGTCTGGAACCCACACCTGGTCAAGCACGTCAAGAAGTTAGAGAAAGTACAAAGGTTTGCAACAAGGCTAGTCCCAGAGCTCAAGGGAATGTCGTACGAGGAAAGGTTGAGGGAAATCGAACTGACGACACTGGAGGACAGAAGGGTCAGGGGAGACATGATAACGACATACAAGATACTGCGGGGAATAGACAAGGTGGACAGAGATAGGATGTTCCAGAGAGGGGACACAGGGACAAGGGGTCACAACTGGAAGCTGAAGACTCAGACGAGTCACAGGGACGTTAGGAAGTATTTCTTCAGTCATAGAGTTGTCAGCAAGTGGAATAGCCTAGCAAGTGAAGTAGTGGAGGCAGGAACCATACATAGTTTTAAGAAGAGGTATGACAAAGCTCAGGAAGCAGAGAGAGGGAGGACCTAGTAGCGATCAGTGAAGAGGCGGGGCCAGGAGCTGAGTCTCGACCCCTGCAACCACAATTAGGTGAGTACACACACACTCACACACACAAGGTTCTTGACCAACTACCTTCGTTCTTTTCACCTTCACTGATGTTAGGACCCGCCAGCCGACTCTTCAGTCTGCCTTATTTCTGATTCTATTTTCTACCATCCTCGTCCTCTCCTTCATTCTTCTCCTATCACCTCTTCATTTTAGTCATCTCCTCTCCCTCCTTCTTCTCTTACGCTTCACTTTACCCCTATTTCGCTTTTCTTCTCTTTCTCTGGTTCTACTCCTTATTATTATTTTTTTCGTTCGTTTTCTTTCTTCCACTATTTTTCCTTCTCCCGTCCACTTACTTCCTCCTTTTGCTTTTTTTTCCTCGCATCCATCTTCTGGTGCTTCTCCTCCCCATCTACTCTTTCTGACCTCATCCTTATTGCTTTCCTCTATCTCCTCCTCTTCTT
>NC_091331.1:3308566-3343566 GCF_038502225.1 Cherax quadricarinatus
TCTGCACTCTGGAGGAGGTGTAGAGGTGGGAGGTACAGTGTCTGCACTCTTTAGGAGGTGTGGAGGTGGGAGGTACAGTGCCTGCACTCTGCAGGAAGTTTGGAGGTGGGAGGTACAGTGTCTGCACTCTGCAGGAGGTGTGGAGGTGGGAGGTACAGTGTCTGCACTCTGGATGAGATGTGGAGGTGGGAGGTACAGTGCCTGCACTCTTTAGGAGGTTTCGAGGTGGGAGGAACAGTGTCTGCACTCTGGAGGAGGTGTGGAGGTGGGAGGTACAGTGCCTACACTCTGGAGGAGGTGTGGAGGTGGGAGGTACAGTGCCTGCACTCTGCAGGAGGTTTGGAGATGGGAGGAACAGTGTCTGCACTCTGCAGGAGGTATAGAGGTGGGAGGTACAGCGTCTGCACTCTGCAGGAGGTGTAGAGGTGGGAGGTACAGTGTCTGCACTCTCCAGGAGGTGTGGAGGTGGGAGGTACAGTGCCTGCAATCTGCAGGAGGTGTAGAGGTGGGAGGTACAGTGTCTGCACTCTGCAGGAGGTGTAGAGGTGGGAGGTACAGTGTCTGCACTCTACAGGAGGTGTAGAGGTGGAAGGTACAGTGTCTGCACTCTGCAGGAGGTGTGGAGGTGGGAAGTACAGTGTCTGCACTCAGCAGGAGGTGTGGAGGTGGGAGGCTTAGTGTCTGCATTCTGCAGGAGGTGTAGAGGTGGGAGGTACAGTGTCTGCACTCTGCAGGAGGTGTAGAGGTGGGAGGTACAGTTTCTGCACTCTGCAGGATGTGTAGAGGTGGGAGGTACAGTGTCTGCACTCCGGAGGTGTGGAGGTGGGAGGTACAGTGTCTGCATGCTGGAGGAGGTTTGGAGGTGGGAGGTACAGTGTCTTCACTCTGGAGGAGGTGTGGAGGAGGGAGGTACGGTGCCTGCACTCTGCAGGTGTAGAGATGGGAGGTACAGTGTCTGCACTCCGGAGGAGGTGTAGAGGTGGGAGGTACAGTGTCTTCACTCTGGAGGAGGTGTGGAGGAGGGAGGTACAGTTTCTGCACTCTGCAGGATGTGTAGATGTGGGAGGTACAGTGTCTGCACTCCGGAGGAGGTGTGGAGGTGGGAGGTACAGTGTCTGCATGCTGGAGGAGGTTTGGAGGTGGGAGGTACAGTGTCTTCACTCTGGAGGAGGTGTGGAGGAGGGAGGTACGGTGCCTGCACTCTGCAGGTGTAGAGATGGGAGGTACAGTGTGTACACTCTGGAGGAGGTGTGGAGGTGGGAGGTACAGTGTCTGCACTCTTTAGGAGGTGTGGAGGTGGGAGGTACAGTGCCTGCACTCTGCAGGAAGTTTGGAGGTGGGAGGTTCAGTGTCTGCACTCTGCAGGAGGTGTGGAGTTGGGAGGTACAGTGTCTGCACTCTGGATGAGATGTGGAGGTGGGAGGTACAGTGCCTGCACTCTTTAGGAGGTTTGGAGGTGGGAGGAACAGTGTCTGCACTCTGGAGGAGGTGTGGAGGTGGGAGGTACAGTGCCTACACTCTGGAGGAGGTGTGGAGGTGGGAGGTACAGTGCCTGCACTCTGCAGGAGGTTTGGAGTTGGGAGGAACAGTGTCTGCACTCTGCAGGAGTTGTAGAGGTTGGAGGTACAGTGTCTGCACTCTGCAGGAGGTGTGGAGGTGAGAGGTACAGTGCCTGCAATCTGCAGGAGGTGTAGAGGTGGGAGGTACAGTGTCTGCACTCTGCAGGAGGTGTAGAGGTGGGAGGTACAGTGTCTGCACTCTGCAGGAGGTGTAGAGGTGGGAGGTACAGTGTCTGCACTCTACAGGAGGTTTAGAGGTGGGAGGTACAGTGTCTGCACTCTGCAGGAGGTGTGGAGGTGGGAAGTACAGTGTCTGCACTCTGCAGGAGGTGTGGAGGTGGAAGGCACAGTGTCTGCATTCTGCAGGAGGTGTAGAGGTGGGAGGTACAGTTTCTGCACTCTGCAGGATGTGTAGAGGTGGGAGGTACAGTGTCTGCACTCCGGAGGAGGTGTGGAGGTGGGAAGTACAGTGCCTGCCCTCTGGAGGAGGTGTAGAGGTGGGAGGTACAGTGTCTGGACTCTGGAGGAAGTGTGGAGGTGGGAGGAACAGTGCCTTCTCTCTGCAGGTGTAGAGATGGGAGGTACAGCGTCTACACTCTGGAGGAGGGGTGGAGGTGGAAGGTACAGTGTCTGCACACTTTAGGAGGTGTGGAGGTGGGAGGTACAGTGTCTGCACTCTTTAGGATGTGTGGAGGTGGGAGGTACAGTGTCTGCATTCTACAGGAGGTGTGGAGGTGGGAGGTACAGTGTCTGCACTCCGGAGGAGGTGTGGAGGTGGGAGGTAGTGCCTGCACTCTGAAGGAGGTGTGGAGGCGGGAGGTACAGTGTCTGCACTCTGGAGGAGGTGTGGAGGTGGGAGGTACAGTGTCTGCACTCTGGAGGAGGTGTGGAGGTGGGAGATACAGTGCCTGCACTCTTTAGGAGGTGTGAAGGTTGGAGGTACAGTGCCTGCACTCTTTAGGAGGTGTGGAGGTGGGCGGAACAGTGTCTGCACTCTGCAGGAGGTGTGGAGGTGGGAGGTACAGTACCTGCACTCTGGAGGAGGTGTGGAGGTGGGAAGTACAGTGTCTGGACTCTGCAAGAGGTGTGGAGGTGGGAGGTACAGTGCCTGCACTCTGGAGGAGGTGTGGAGGTGGGAGGTACAGTGCTTGCACTCTGCGGGAGGTGTTGAGGTGGGAGATACAGTGCCTACACTCTGCGGGAGGTGTAGAGGTGTTAGATACAGTGCCTGCACTCTGCGGGAGGTGTTGAGGTGGGAGATACAGTGCCTGCACTCTGCGGGAGGTGTAGAGGTGGGAGATACAGTGCCTGCACTCTGCAGGAGGTGTAGAGGTGGGAGATACAGTGCCTGCACTCTGCAGGAGGTGTAGAGGTGGGAGATACAGTGCCTGCACTCTGCAGGAGGTGTAGAGGTGGGAGATACAGTGCCTGCACTCTGCAGGAGGTGTAGAGGTGGGAGGTACAGTGCCTGCACTCTGAAAGAGGGATGAAGATACCTTGCAATTTTATAACTGTAGTGTCAGCACTCTTCTGGCAAGACAGTAATGGACTGAGTGATGATGAAAGTGTTTCTTTTTTTCGGGTCACGCTGCGTCGGTGGGAAACAGCCGGTGTATTAATAAAAAAAATATTAGAGAAAACGGCTGAGATATAAAGCCTTAATACCATAATCTGTAAGGATTTAATGATAAGAATTAATCTAAATCTGCCCGAAATGCCTAGCCATGCTAGGTGTCCTAGTGGCCCCCTCTCTAATTAGTATTTTATGACATGTATACCACACAATACCCAACACCTGTAAACCCCACATTGTAGTAACCCTTTTAGAGAATAAACTTGAATTGAATTGAATTGAATTGAATCTTAAAATCACTTAAAAAATAGCAATTAATAACAAAAAGAGGCATAATACCGTGACTGGAACGATACACAAATAACCCGCACATAAAAGAGAGAAGCTTACGACGACGTTACGGTCCGACTTGGACCATTTACAAAGTCACCAACCAAATAATCTTGACAACAACTGGAGAACTTCAGACTTAGATACATGGTAATGGTATGAAACTTTAGTTCCCCTCCCCTAACAATGGTAGAATTGTAGAGATGTGTAAGGAGCTGGAAGGTTGGCCAGGACGGGTCTAGGCTCGGGTCTTCTCCATGCTGTGACCCGCCATGATGTGCAAACCCAGTCTCCAGTATCAGGTCTCCATCTGACTGACTACGAGCCAGGATTGTCAACCCGAAATCAATTACGAAGTGTTAAAAATTAAGTGAGGGGGATTGTACCCTAGTGGTGCTCACTGTATGGTAGTTGAGTACTAGTGGTGCTCACTGTTTGGTAGTTGAGTACTAGTGGTGCTCACTGTATGGTAGTTGAGTACTAGTGGTGCTCACTGTTTGGTAGTTGAGTACTAGTGGTGTTCACTGTATGGTAGTTGAGTACTAGTGGTGGTCACTGTATGGTAGTTGAGTACTAGTGGTGCTCACTGTATGGTAGTTGGGTACTAGTGGTGCTCACTGTATGGTAGTTGAGTACTAGTGGTGCTCACTGTATGGTAGTTGGGTACTAGTGGTGCTCACTGTATGGTAGTTGAGTACTAGTGGTGTTCACTGTATGGTAGTTGGGTACTAGTGGTGCTCACTGTATGGTAGTTGAGTACTAGTGGTGCTCACTATATGGTAGTTGGGTACTAGTGGTGCTCACTGTATGGTAGTTGAGTACTAGTGGTGCTCACTGTATGGTAGTTGAGTACTAGTGGTGGTCACTGTATGGTAGTTGGGTACTAGTGGTGGTCACTGTATGGTAGTTGAGTAGTAGTGGTGCTCACTGTAAGGTAGTTGAGTACTAGTGGTCACTATATTGTTGTTGAGTACTAGTGGTGCTCACTATATGATAGTTGGTACTAGTGGTGCTCACTGTATGGTAGTTGGGTACTAGTGGTGCTCACTGTATGGTAGTTGGGTACTAGTGGTGCTCACTGTATGGTAGTTGGGTACTAGTGGTGCTCACTGTATGGTAGTTGAGTACTAGTGGTGCTCACTGTATGGTAGTTGGGTACTAGTGGTGCTCGCTGTATGGTAGTTGGGTACTAGTGGTACTAGCGAGGGTGTTAACCTCTACGTGTCAGTGAGGGTGTTAACCTCTGGTGTCAACGAGGGTGTTAACCTCTGGTGTCAGCGAAGGTGAGGTTAACAGAGAGTGTCGCCAGAGGCACATCTGAAGACGCTGCGGTAGTTGTTTAACGCTTTTTTTTCTCTGCCTTGAGAACTGTGGCAGCGAATAGCGAGGAGGTGGAGTACAGGTGGAGGCGGAGGCGGAGGCGGAGGAGGGATGTGATATGAGGTGTCATTATAACTGTCAAGGCTAAATAAGTCTCATCAGATCATACGATAGGGACTTAATCGTGAAGTCTTTAAGCAGTTTAAGAGTCCGACTAATTACATCGACAGCCCTGAGAGCCTCAGACGAGCCCCGTGAAGCACCATCTTTCTTCATCATTATCAACAACAACGAGGGAAATAAACAGCAATATCAACAACAACAGCAGCTCCAGCAGTAATATCACCATCAATAACAACAGCAACAGCATCAAAAACAACAGTTTCAGCAGCATTATTATTATAATCACAGGGAAGCGCTAAACCCGTAGGATTATACAGCGCATGTGGGGGGTGGAAGGTATTCAGGCTCAATTCAGGGAACTGGAGCACAGATCCAATTCCCTAGATCAAGAGCCCCTCGCCAGCGTCAAGGAGCCTCCATTGAGGGGTCAGGAACAACAGCAATATCAGAAGCAGGAGCATCAGCAGTAGCAACATTAATAATAGCCACAACAGCAATAGCAACATCAGCAGCAACATCAGCAACAGCTGTTACAGAAGGTTCAAGCAGCAGCTGCTGTTCTCCCAAGGGTGGACAAAATGTGAGACGTGATTAAGCAAACAAAAGAGCGATTTTGGTGTGGCATTGAATCGTCTTTACACCGGTGAACAAAGGTCACATTCTCTGATGGAGAAAAAATATCTTCCTCTTGGAGGCTAAGAGGCTTCAATAGCGGAGTGGAGCCCGTGTGTATCGAAGGAACAGAAGGCGATCTGATCCCCCATCCTCTTGGAGGCTGAGAAACTTCAATAGCGGAGTGGAGCCCGTGTGTATCGAAGGAACAGAAGGCGATCGGATCCCCCATCCTCTTGGAGGCTGAGAAACTTCAATAGCGGAGTGGAGCCCGTGTGTAGGGAAGGAACGGAAGGCGATCTGATCCCCCATCCTTCTGGAGGCTGAGAGGGTTCAATAGCTGAATGTGAGAGTGTAACGGAGGAACAGAAAGCGATCGGATTCCTCTTCAGAGAAAGGATCTCCACTTTGGGTTCTTCTTATGTTTCCTGATCATGTGTTTGTTTCAATCATTTATGATTTGTGAGAATTCCAATATATAAAATACTTGCTTTTATCATTCTTGTTATGAATATAATATCAGTATAATATTTTATCATTCTTATTATTAATATAAAGAAGTTTATCATTCATATTGTCAGTATAGAAAACTTTACATTATCAATATAGAAAACCTCATCATCCTGATTATCAATATAAAATACTTAATTTTATATCATTCTGTGAAAGTCTTCTCTTTCGTAACAAGGTGTCAGGACCGGCTGTCTTTACTATAAAATACCATCTTAATAGGCTTTTTGTTTATTATATCCAGGAGGCAATAATCCGACAAAATAATAATTTAATATCTTTAATATTAACGTGTCTTCAAAGAAGTAGCATAAATACTCTCGTTGAAAAATACAGAATGGTATTTTCGAGTACAATAATACTAAAGGCCATTTGTTTATAATACAATTGATGAACATTTAAAGTGACATTTCCATTGTTACGAGTCGTGAATAATCATATATACACCATATATCCAGGGGTTTCAATCACTGATGGAAATGTCTCACTATAGGTCGACTATGTACGTACAAAGCTAAATTGTACATCTGTCCTCGAATAATAACTGGCTTCGAGTACGATAATCCACCAAGTAAGAAGCTAACCTAGAGATAGAGACATTTATGAAAACATAACAAGTAATCTTAACGAAGTAAGAACAAAACACACAGCTGAGATTTTCAACAGAATCTCTATAGAGGTGACAGTTAAATCCACTGATTGACTTTATAACGTCAGAAAAAAACATGCAACCTTAGTAGATATAAAAATCTCTATGTCCAGAACTAACTCTGTCCTTTACTGATACTCACTGAAGTGAGAAAGAGGTTCCGTCTCACCAACGGAACCGTCTGTTATACAAAACATGAGTCTAATCAGACTTCGAGAAGGAGGTTTTTGTAAGGCTAGAGGTAGGCTGGTACTCCTTCAGGCAACGAGATGTTACAAAGGCTAGAGGTAGGCTGGTACTCCCTCAGGCAACGAGATGTTACAAAAGCTAGAGGTAGGCTGGTACTCCCTCAGACAACGAGATGTTACAAAGACTAGAGGTAGGCTGGTACTCCCTCAGGCAACGAGATGTTACAAAGACTAGAGGTAGGCTGGTACTCCCTCAGGCAACGAGATGTTACAAAGGCTAGAGGTAGGTTGGTACTCCCTCAGGCAACGAGATGTTACAAAGACTAGAGGTAGGCTGGTACTCCCTCAGGCAACGAGATGTTACAAAGACTAGAGGTAGGCTGGTACTCCCTCAGGCAACGAGATGTTACAAAGACTAGAGGTAGCCTGGTACTCCCTCAGGCAACGAGATGTTACAAAGGATAGAGGTAGCCTGGTACTCCCTCAGGCAACTCCTCTAAGCCAGACGTCAACTCGGTTCATGAGACACCTACCAGAGAGACCGACTGACTCTATTTTACGGTAGTTAGCACAGCAGTTCCCGACTTAATTCAATAAAACACATCCTACCTATATACATAGCTAAATAATATAAGGTCGGATAACATCATAAAACAAGATATCTTCATTTTAGCTATTAATGCAGATATAGACAGTATAATATTAAGTGAAAAATAAAATATATACATATAATAAGAAATACACCTTGAGTCCATGCAAGGAACACACTTGTTATCACTATACAATGCTTACTCTTATCATTCTTATGATTAATAAACAGCACTTGCAGTTATCATTCTTAACAATATACAGTGCCTGGGAGAATCATTCTCTGCAGTAGGTCACAGGAGTGATACGTGTTCCACACTGGTTGAGAGAGTCTTGCTGGTAGCAGCAGTTACCTGTGTGTTGAACACCTCTTGGTTCTAGGAAATGGAGATACCTTCCCCTTCCTCTGATCAGATCTGATTGCCTGCCATTTGAACCCCAGGCACTATATAACCCCTACGGGTTTACCGCGTCCTACTGCATGGATTATTCATTGTATTATTACTGCTGTTATTATTATTATTATTATTATTATTATTATTATTATTATTATTATTATTATTATTATTATTATTATTATTATTGTTATTATTATTATTATTATCATCATTATTAATAATAATAATATTATTATTATTATTATTATTATTATTATTATTATTATTATTATTAAAAAGAATTTAAATCAAGACTTAATACCTAAAACTTTTCTTAACATTTACAGCGTAAAACGAAGTTTTTTTTACGATCGAGAATCTACGACGACGATGCTTAAAATCTAATATAAAAATGATGTGTTGGTCATTGATCGCAAGGACGGGAGGAGGCTCGATCCTCCGTCTACAGAATTTGTTATTATCGCCTTGTAGACTGCGGGGGTAAAGATATGTAGGAGGAGAGATATACTGGAGCTTTGATATACCGGGAATATATAATGCTTTGCTTCTGATACCTCTGTTCCGCCCGCACTGCCCACAACCCCGCCCACAACTCTGCCCGCCCACTCTTCAGGCCAAGGTGAACACACCTCGCCATTCAGAAAGTCGAACCTCAGTACCATTCCTAAGGCTTAATCCCTCGCTCTTGGGCTCTGTATATTAGCTGCTCTTCATTTAGAGCTCCGTGCTCTGTGTTCAGTGCTCCGTGTTCCGGAGAACCTCTGTAGCCCCAGACATTACAGGTTCTCCCAGCAACCCATCTATTTTTTCCCATTATAAAGAGTCTTTACCCCATGAATTGCAAATTCTCAATAGAAGGTGTATTTTTTCCCATACATGGTAGGCTTTTGGATTCACAATACCTTCTTGTATACATCTCCTTCCCCATTTATGAAAAATAACAGAAGTCACTATACCGTGGTTGGAACAATACACAAATAACTCACATTTAGAAAAGGAGACTTTTGACGACGTTTCGCCCGGTCCTGGATCATTATCAGAGCTCCAGGATAAAGGTTCGATACGGCGTCTGTCACGTTTCTTCCGTATAATGATGGCAGGCAATCCTGTCTCCACTCCACACCTCACTTCTGGTTTCATTGTATAAGACGCACTCGCCAAGGCTGATGCACTGATCACGTCATATCTTTACCTCCACGTATCGCTTCCACAGCATCCAAATCTCACCTCCTCATTCGACTGCAGAAGCCTGCTGCGAAGGCGAAACGTTTCGGAAACGAAAAGCTTCCAAAGTGTGGCGCATATCTTGTATCCATCATCAACTTTTCCATACATGGTACGTTCTCCCCCTACAAACAACAACATCAAGGCACCTTGTCCCGATGCCTGGCACCTGCAAACACGGCACCTAGTCCTCTACCTAACTAACCTCCTTCAGATTCCTACGCCACGTTGTGTCGTCACCTATTTACCAGCGACCACTCGAGGCAGCTGATTAAACGTTCTGAGATCCTTGTTTATCCAACTCTTCAGATGGATAACAATACATAATGTCAAATCATTATTGATTCAGTCTCGTCTCGCTCCAGTAATCCTCTGCGCTGCGTCATCGCTTATTCAGCCTGCGCAGGCCTACTCAGTCGACAGCCTTCAGTGCTGTCTGTCTGATCTGAAAGAGATTAATGTTAGATGATTAGAGTTTCTGAGAGAGCCCTCGCATCCCGTCCCTCTCACTGCTTTCTGCTAAGAGCTGAAAGAAACCCGCAGTGCAGAAAGTTGGTACTTAGTACCCTGCAGCAGCTCTCAACGCTGGGAGCTGAGAGTTCCTGCAACAGAAGCCTCTCAACTTTGAGCGCCGCAACTGGGAGTCGCCGCCAGCAACCCAGGTGAAACTGACTTGAGGTGTCTAGAACAAATAATAATACTGTTTTCCCTTTCACTCCATTGTCTTCTGGACGAAGTTTTGTGGTGGGGAGAACCATAAATTAACTCTCACTCTCACTCTTCTCTCTCTCTCTCTCTCTCTCTCTCTCTCTCTCTCTCTCTCTCTCTCTCTCTCTCTCTCTCTCTCTCTCTCTCTCTCTCTCTCTCTCGTTATGAATAGTGAAGCATTCTCTCTTTCACACACACACACACACAAACACACACACACACACACACACACACACACACACACACACACACACACACACACACACACACACACACACACACACACACACACACACACATACACACACACACATACACACATACACACACTCATACACACACACATACACTCACTCAAAGCATGGAGCGGTCAGGAAGTGGAACGAACTGAAGAGTGCAGTAGTGGAGGCAGGATCCATACATAGCTTTAAGAAGAGGTAATACAAGGCTCTTAGGGTCTTGAAGCCAGGAGGGCGTGGACCTGGTAGTGGCCGGTGAAGAGGCAGGGGCCAGGAGCTGAGCCTCAACCCCTACATCCACACATATATTGCCACCTTCCTTTTTTTTCTCTGGATCGTCTATGTCTCCTCCCTTTCCTCTTTCTTTTCCACTTCCTCCTCCTCGTCTTCCTCTTCCTCCTATGAGATATACACCTCTCGGCGTGTATATATGTTGGGAGATATGCACCTCTCGGTGTATATATATGCTGGGAGATATACACCTCTCGGTGTATATATACTGAGATATATACACCTGTCGGTGTATATATGCTGGAATATATACACCTCTCGGTGTATATATGCTGGGATATATACACCTCTCGGTGTATATATGCTGAGATATATACACCTCTCGGTGTATATATGCTGGGATATATACACCTCTCGGTGTATATATGCTGGGATATATACACCTCTCGGTGTATATATGCTGGGATATATACACCTCTCGGTGTACATAGGTGTAACTAGACAGATTTTTTTTTTAAGAAACATGTGTCGGAAATTTTGAGGACATGTTACCATGGTAACCAAAAATGGGCCCTTGGTTGATGAGCGATGTCCTCGTTAGCATTCATCATTATTATTATCGTTATCATTATTATTATCATCATTTACCATTATCATAATTATTATCATCATTATCTTTATCATCACCATTACCATAATCATCATTACTACCATCATTACTACCATCATCATCTTCCAAACAATGATGCAGACTAAGGTAGCAACACGTTGCGAATGTATTTAAATTATTGACTCTAATAAAGGTTATATATTAAAATTAAAAAATAAAAAAAAAACGCCCGAAAAACTAACATTCACAGAAGAGAACGAAAAGTTTTTATTGTGTATGTCGACTTTTCAGAGCAGTCAGAGGCATTTATCTGACCTAAATAATAACAATAAAATAAACTCACTAAATCCCATTTCTTGGAAAACCTTGGAAAAACTGCTTCTCAAAAATAGAATTTAAACCTGGAGGTAAGAAAAGTAAGCCATCTCTAGAGTAGGCTTTATGACGCAAGTCATCACCTCACTGACGCAATTATCAGAGTGGGAACAAAAAACTAACTAAGGATTGGTAAGTGTTGGTGAGATACTGTCAGGCTTGTCAGCCGCACTCGACACCCTCCAGGCTGGTTAAGGAGGGGAAGAGGAGGAGGGTTCTTCATGCTTAGGACTGGAGCTGCTGTCCCCTTACCTGAATCATTCTCTATTGCCTTCCGTTTCCCCAGATGTTGTACGGTCATATGGCTTTAGCGTTTGCCAAATGAGTGTGAAACGGAAACGTGTGTGTGTGTGTGTGTGTGTGTGTGTGTGTGTGTGTGTGTGTTTGTGTACTCACCTAATTGTGGTTGCAGGGGTCGAGACTCAGCTCCTGGCCCCGCCTCTTCACTGATCGCTACTAGGTCCTCTCTCTCTCTGCTTCCTGAGCTGTATCATACCTCTTCTTAAAACTATGTATGGTTCCTGCCTCCACTACTTCACTTGCTAGGCTATTCCACTTCCTGACAACTCTATGACTGAAGAAATACTTCCTAACGTCCCTGTGTCTCCTCTCTGGAACATCCTATCTCTGTCCACCTTGTCTATTCCCCGCAGTATCTTGTATGTCGTTATCATGTCTCCCCTGACCCTTCTGTCCTCCAGTGTCGTCAGTCCGATTTCCCTCAACCTTTCCTCGCACGACATTCCCCTGAGCTCTGGGACTAGCCTTTCTGCAAACCTTTGTACTTTCTCTAACTTCTTGATGTGTGTGTGTGTGTTTGTGTGTATACTCACCTAGTTGTACTCACCTAGTTGAGGTTGCAGGGGTCGAGTCCCAGCTCCTGGCCCCCGCCTCTTCACTGGTCGCTACTAGGTCACTCTCCCTAAACCGCGAGCTATGTATGGATCCTGCCTCCACTACATCGCTTCCCAAACTATTCCACTTCCTGACTACTCTGTGGCTGAAGAAATACTTCCTAACATCCCTGTGATTCATCTGTGTCTTCAACTTCCAACTGCGTCCCCTTGTTGCTGTGTCCCATCTCTAGAACATCCTGTCTTTGTCCACCTTGTCAATTCCTCTCAGTATATTGTATGTCGCTATCATGTCCCCCCAATCTCTTTTGTCCTCCAGTTTCGTCAGGTGTGTGTGTGTGTGTGTGTGTGTGTGTGTGTCTGCAGCAGAAGATAATGCAGCTGAGGAGAGAGAGAAAGAGAGGGAGAGAGAGAGAGAGAGAGAGAGAGAGAGAGAGAGAGAGAGAGAGAGAGAGAGAGAGAGAGAGAGAGAGAGAGAGAGAGAGAGAGAGAGACTGAGAGAGAGGAACAGCACAAACTACATTAAGGGTGTGGACGCACTTGAAGCACAGAAAAACTTGTCCTGTCAGAATATTTTAGCATTCAGGACACTGTTAGAAGATGCACATATCGTTATATAACCACCTCCTGCTCCTCCTCTCTCCCTTCCTTCCTTCCTTCCTTCCACTCACTGCTGAATATCGCGCATCGCGGTGCGACCGTCAAGCATCGCACGGCACTGAAGCCCTCCCTTCCTGAACGATAAACTAACCCGCTCCTAAACGCAGACGATAAACGAACTTCGGATTTCCAACGATGACGAACGAGTGTGAGAAGCCAATCTACGCCAAGGTGACATCTCCTGCACGTATGAAAAAAAAATGTATATTGAAAAAACACGTGTCTCAAGACAATCTATAAATCGCTAACGGGGCCTGATTACACGATTCGGCCGAGAACGTTCGGCCAATTCATATTTTTGGTGATGTTTGGCGACTTTCCAAACCTGGCAGAACCAGGTGATGGACATCAAGGAACCACTGGCTGTCCCACACGTAATGATGATCTTCACTCCGGTGTTGAAGTGGATATATTGAATATATGAATATAAATGAACTCAAGATGAGCTGTAATGAATGACTACCAGTGATTAAACAGAGTAGGACCTGTTACCTGTTAGGACCACGGTTAGAGTACCATCCATTCTTCTCTTTATATATATATATATATATATATATATATATATATATATATATATATATATATATATATATATATATATATATATATATATATATATATATATATATATATATATATATATATATATATATATATATATATATATATATATATATATATATATATATATATATATATATTATAGGTAGTAGGTTGGTAGATAGCAACCACCCAGGGAGGTACTACCGTCTTGCCAAGTGAGTGTAAAACAAAAGCCTGTAATTGTTTTACATGATGGTAGGATTGCTGGTGTCCTTTTTTCTGTCTCATAACCATAGAAGATTTCAGGTACGTCTTGCTACTTCTGCTTACACTTAGGTCACACTACACATACATGTGCAAGCATATATATACACACTCCTCTGGGTTTTCTTCTATTTTTCTTACTAGTTCTTGTTCTTGTTTCTTTCCTCTTACCTCCATGGGGAAGTGGAACAGAGTTCTTCCTCCGTAAGCTATGCGTGTCGTAAGAGACGGCTAAAATGCCAGGAGCAAGGGGCTAGTAACCCCTTCTCCTGTATATATTGCTAAATTTAAAAGGAAAAAACTTTCGTTTTTCCTTTTGGGCCAACCCGCCTCGGTGGGATACGGCCAGTTTGTTGAAAGAAGAATATATATATATATATATATATATATATATATATATATATATATATATATATATATATATATATATATATATATATATATATATATATATATATATATATATATATATATATATATATATGCGTATATGTGTGTGTGTGTGTGTGTGAATAAATAAACTTCAGGAAAAAAACCAAGAGGTTTCTTTCCTTCCTATACTAGACTATGACCAGTAAGGGTTGAGTTAGAAGAGTAAATAGAAGAGCAGTGGAATAGGAAGAGCTGGAGAGGAAAGAAAAAAAGAGCCAAGGCTGAACCCAGCAGCGAAATACTGTATTGCAGTTCCCAGGCTGTGGCACTGTGCTGGTCCAGTGATGGGTGGGTGCTGGAGGCAGTGAACCGGCTGGACATGGCGGACGTCAGAACGATATGCCTGAGGCTCTTATCTTCACTGAGACACGTGGCTAAGGTAATGCGTTGGCTATGGTGGGGATGAAGATTTTGGGGTTGGGGTAAGATGGTACTGAAGGTTTAAAAAAAAAACGTACGTTGCTAAATGTTTACCCTGTACATCAAATTTTTTTAAGGCTTGATTTAAAAGATATATTTGGAATGAGAATAATATATATTACATCACGAAATCTACGTTTCGAACACTTCATGTAGTTCTCCAGAAGTAAGTGTTATGCCCAGGATGCTGGGTATAACACCTCTGAGTCTCTGGAAAAGAAAGCTAGTTGCTCTAGGGTCCTTGGTTTTCCCTGACAAATTTGTTACCTAAGTCCTTCAGAAACTTGAGTGTGCACTTTCTCCACACTTATACTGTCTCCGATCAAATTGGAAAGATGTAGCATTCAGCCAGTGCCTAATATTTACTGATCTGGATCTCCCTGAAACTGGAGGCACCACAGCCATTAGCTTCTAAATTGGCACGCAAGTGTAAGCCCATGCTACCACTTGCTGTCATAGTCTTATCTTATCTTATCTTTGGATAAATTTTTGATGTAAGCTCTTGGAGCATGAGCTACTGCTCCTCTTCTGCCTTGTGGGAGCCCAAAGCCAAATTGACTGAAGCAGGTTGACAACTTTTGTACGAATGTTCCTCATTGCTAATATGGCAGCGAGACGGCAGAGGATGTTGACAACGACGACGAGGCTGATTCCCCAGCAAGACGGCAGAGGGTGTTGACAATGACGACGAGGCTGATTCCCCAGCGAGACGGCAGAGAATGTTGACAACGACGACGAGGCTGATTCACCAGCGAGACGGCAGAGGGTGTTGACAACGACGAGGAGGCTGATTCCCCAGCGAGATGGCAGAGGGTATTGACAACGACGACGAGGCTGATTCCCCAGCGAGACGGAAGAGGGTGTTGACAACGACGACGAGGCTGATTCCCCCGTCCTTCGTTTTCAAGACACATGACGAGGCACTAAAGAAGAATGGTTTAATTTCTTCAGATATCAGGCCAGCACAGCTGCTATTGAAGAACGTTGTTAATTCTGAAAGTGTGATCTCTGCAGCTGCGCCAGGCACCGGATTAACCATCTCTTCAATGTGTTGTGGTCGTATTCCAGTGTACCTCCGCGCAGCAATTGCTGCAGACTGACAGTCTCTTTATGAACATATGACCTCTTGTAGATAAATGGTTCAGAGAACCGACAGGTTGATAAATTAGACACATGTGCAACACCCAAGTGTTGCACATGTGTCTAATATGACTTGCAAAATTAATGGTCTTGGGATGGGGTCATTGGTAGAAATTGTTCTTGGTGATAATGGTCGCCCTAGGTGTGTGTGTGCGCGTCTCTTTGTATATATGCGTCTCTGGGGGCTATTGTGTCATCACTGGTGATTATTGTGATTGCTCTAACAGTACTGACGTCTTCATTTTTTCTTTTTGCTAACTTGTGCGCACATTGTCTCTCTATCAATGGAACTTTCTTCGATCCTCCTCGTCGATTCGTGCGTTGACGGGGCATGTGGATCAGGTTATCTAGCCTAGGAAAGCTATGTACTGCTCTGATGACTGATGAGGCTAGCAGTTTGTTAAGCGGTTGAATCCTTATTTACCTGCTTGAGAAAGACTCTGAATTTACTTGCATCGTGTAAACGAGTTACTTTAGGGATGTGCGAAAGGATCTTGTTTGCAGAAAATTTGATCGCCACCAGGAGGACTGTCACAAGGGATTAGCTACTTTCAGGAGGCTGTGAGCTGCTCTCCGCAGAGTGGGTGAGGCAGATTTGGCCCAGCGTACACACTGTGTGTGTGAACAACGCCATTACATTAGCAGGTCTGATATCCACGCACCTGATGTGTGTCTCGTCTCACATTGTTTCCTTGGCCTTATAACTGGATAATTGCAACTTCTTCTGCAATTCATCAATCTGTCCAACGAGCCTGGGCTAACGGGGGACGGAGGAAACGTGTGGTGGGGGATAGGGGGTGGACTGGGCAAAAACATGAAATATTAAATGCCGAATACATTTGTTGGCTGTGGCCAGAGACCCCCAACCTGCACAAACCAGACCTAAACAGAATACAAGGTTATGGTACACTAGAAAACATCACTACGACTTCCGTTATCTCCTTCCCCAGGATTCATGTCTTGCCCCAAACATAGTGGGTGGCTCTGCAGATGTTTGAGATTCTACTCATCATAACCCCTTACATACAAGTGTAAACACACTGCAACATATTCCAATAGCCTACAGAACATAAAAGGGTCCTGGTATATTCGGTAATAATGCCTTGAAAGATATATCACCAAAAAAAAAACAAAAATCTATTGTTTACATAACTTTTGTAGGAGAAAAAACGCATCCCTAATAGTTTTTGCTTATTACCAAGCAAACTTTCTGGTCTCTAAACAGGTGGGACCAGACATGATGTTAAGTATCCCTCGACCTTGAGGAGGTGCGAGAGATGAGCAGCCGACCGAGAGTGAGATACCTAAGCATAATAATTAGCTTATGTTGATTATGTAACAAAGAGCTAATTCATGCAATGGCCTGTAAAAGATCAGGCCAGGTATTTATATTTAATCAAAGTGTGTTGGGTGGCGCAGCAGAAGCCGCCTGGGAAGAGCAGCCACAGTGCTCTTTAAACTGTAAGTGGTTTTCCACCTGCCCATTGGGAAATAATCCCGTTACTGAGTGTTACAAGAGTCATGGTGTTGCATAATACCGAGAGTCGTTCGTCTTTTTTAATTCCTGTTGTGACCAGGATGCCTGCACAGCACACAGCAGTGTCCAGGATACCCTGGACACTGCTGTGTATCATGTGTTGTGTATGTGTAGTTTACAATGGTAGAATTACCGACAAAATGTTAGGTAAATGGACAGAGATGCAAATAGCGTGACATTTTATTGTGGTGACGTTTCACTCTTCAGGAGTTTTGTCAAGCTTGACAAAGCTCCTGAGAAGCGAAACGCTGCCACAATAAAATGTCACATTACTTGCATGTGTATCCATTTACCTAACAAAGGTGTTATATATTATGTTCTTAGATCTGATTGTTTGTTATGGCATAGTTTTGAGGGCTTCTCCTGCTCAGTGGTATCATCACACCTTCCTTAAATTGGAAATAAAAGTTAAATTTAAGGGAGTCAAAAAAAGAGAGTCCTGCAGATTAAATTTTAAAATTTATAATTGTGAAATTATTGGTACGTAGACACACACACACACACACACACACACACACACACACACACACACACACACACACACACACAGGATCCAGAGTCACAGAGGGTGAGGCAATGGGAGGAGGAAAGGGCAAAATCAGTGTTTATCCATGGGCTTCAGGAGAGAGAGGAAAGGACACACACTGAAAGGCAGCAGGAAGAAAGAAAGGAGATTGAGAAAATCATCACGGAAATAGGTGAAGAGATGGACGAGATTGTAAATTTTCAGAGAATAGGGGGGTACTCGAAGGGGAGAAACAAACCAAGAGGTCAGTCAGAGCAGAACAGAACAGCAAGGGCAAGCACACACACAACTATTCTCAGAACCATACAACCTATCACACCATCCCAATACACACTACAATCCATACCCACAACTTCCACCCAACACCGAGCTATAGAATCCCACAGTATGCTACCAGGTCTCCCACCCTCACAGGCCCCCCAAACCACAGTGTTGGAAAGGAAACTGAAGGTATGGTACACAAACGCTGATGGAATAACAAATAAGTGGGAGAAGTGGCATGAAAGAGTCAAAGAGGCATCACCGGACATCATAGCTCTTACAGAAACCAAGCTTACAGGTATGATAACAGATGCTATCTTTCCAACGGGATACCAAATCCTGAGGAAAGACAGAGGGAACAGGGGGGGGTGGAAGAGTGGCATTGCTGACCAAAAATCGCTGGAATTTTGATGAGCTGGAGAGAGGAGACAGCGGAGAAGAAAGTGATTACATAGCGGGAACGCTTCACTCTGGAGGTCCCAAGGTGGTAATAGCAGTGATGTATAACCCACCACAGAACAGCAGGAGGCCAAGGCAAGAGTACGACGAGAGCAATAGAGCGATGGTTGACACACTGGCTAGAGTGGCCAGAAGAGCTCATGCATGCAGGGCAAAGCTCCTGATCATGGGTGACTTTAACCACAAGGAGATAGATTGGGAGAACTTGGACCCACATGGGGGCCAAGATACATGGAGGGCTAAGATGATGGAGGTGGTACTGGAAAACTTCATGTACCAACACGTAAGGGACACTACATGAGAGAGAGGAGAGGATGAACCAGCAAGGCTGGACTTAGTATTCACCTTGAGTAGTGCAGATATCGAGGACATCACATATGAAAGACCCCTTGGGGCCAGTGACCATGTGGTTTTAAGCTTCGAATACACAGTAGAGCTACAAGTGGAGGGAGAAGCAGGAAGGCCAGGACGAATGAAGCCAAACTACAAGAAAGGGGACTACACAGGAATGAGGAACTTCCTGAACGGGGTTCAGTGGGACAGAAAACTGGCAGGGAAGCCAGTTAATGAGATGATGGAATATGTAGCAACAAAATGCAAGGAGGCTGAGGAGAGGTTTGTACCCAAGGGTAACAGGAATAATGAAAAAGCCAGGATGAGCCCATGGTTTACCCAAAGGTGCAGGGAGGCAAAAACCAAGTGTGCTAGGGAATGGAAGAAATATAGAAGGCAAAGGACCCAGGAGAATAAGGAGAGCAGTCGTAGAGCCAGAAACGAATATGCACAGATAAGAAGGGAGGCCCAAAGACAATATGAAAATGACATAGCAGCGAAAGCCAAATCTGACCCGAAACTGTTGTACAGCCACATCAGGAGGAAAACAACAGTCAAGGACCAGGTGATCAGGCTAAGGAAGAAAGGAGGAGAGACAACAAGAAATGACCGTGAAGTATGTGAGGAACTCAACAAGAGATTCAAAGAAGTGTTCACAGAGGAGACAGAAGGGGCTCCAGAAAGACGGAGAGGTGGGGCACACCACCATGTGCTGGACACAGTGCACACAACCGAGGAAGAAGTGAAGAGGCTTCTGAGTGAGCTAGATACCTCAAAGGCAATGGGGCCAGATAACATCTCCCCATGGGTATTGAGAGAGGGAGCAGAGGCGCTATGTGTACCCCTAACAACAATATTCAATACATCTATCGAAACAGGGAGATTGCCTGAGGCATGGAAGACAGCAAATGTAGTCCCAATCTTTAAAAAAGGAGACAGACATGAAGCATTAAACTACAGACCAGTGTCACTGACATGTATAGTATGCAAAATCATGGAGAAGATTATCAGGAGAAGAGTGGTGGAACACTTAGAAAGGAACGATCTCATCAACATCAGCCAACATGGTTTCAGGGACGGGAAATCCTTTGTCACAAACCTACTGGAGTTCTATGACATGGTGACAGCAGTAAGACAAGAGAGAGAGGGGTGGGTGGATTGCATATTCCTGGACTGCAAGAAGGCGTTTGACACAGTTCCACACAAGAGATTGGTGCAAAAACTGGAGGACCAAGCAGGGATAACAGGGAAGGCACTACAATGGATCAGGGAATACTTGTCAGGAAGACAGCAGCGAGTCATGGTACGTGGCGAGGTGTCAGAGTGGGCACCTGTGACCAGCGGGGTCCCACAGGGGTCAGTCCTAGGACCAGTGCTGTTTCTGGTATTTGTGAACGACATGACGGAAGGAATAGACTCTGAGGTGTCCCTGTTTGCAGATGACGTGAAGTTGATGAGAAGAACTCATTCGATCGAAGACCAGGCAGAACTACAAAGGGATCTGGACAGGCTGCAGACCTGGTCCAGCAATTGGCTCCTGGAGTTCAATCCCACCAAGTTCAAAGTCATGAAGATTGGGAAAGGGCAAAGAAGACCGCAGACGGAGTACAGTCTAGGGGGCCAGAGACTACAAACCTCACTCAAGGAAAAAGATCTTGTGGTGAGTATAACACCAGGCACATCTCCTGAAGCGCACATCAACCAAATAGCTGCTGCAGCATATGGGCGCCTAGCAAACCTCAGAACAGCATTCCGACATCTTAATAAGGAATCGTGTATGTATCGTGTGTGTATGTATGTGTGTGTGTGTGTGTGTATGTGTGTGTGTGTGTGTGTGTATGTGTGTGTGTGTGTGTGTGTGTGTGTGTGTGTGTGTGTACTCACCTAGTTGTACTCACCTAGTTGAGGTTGCGGGGGTCGAGTCCGAGCTCCTGGCCCCGCCTCTTCACTGATCGCTACTAGGTCACTCTCCCTGAGCCGTGAGCTTTATCATACCTCTGCTTAAAACTATGTATGGATCCTGCCTCCACTACATCGCTTCCCAAACTATTCCACTTACTGACTACTCTGTGGCTGTGTGTGTGTGTGTGTGTGTGTGTGTGTGTGTGTGTGTGTGTGTGTGTGTGTGTGTGTGTGTGTGTGTGTGTGTGTGTGTGTGTGTGTGTATTATTGTGTAAGCGGCGTGCATATTATGGTGGTCAGGACTTAGCATAAGTTGTTATTGCCCCGAAAAGGCAGGAGAAATAATCTTCTTGCAACGTAATTGCTTCATGTCACCTCTGTTGCATGGAATATCATGCTAAGCTTCCCGCTGCAACGAGATGATGAGTCACTTGGAGAGAAAACACGATACACACCTCTGGCAGAGTTCTGTGTGTTTCGGCCTCAGTCAAAGACCATCTTCTGCTGAAGAACCCCTGTACTGGCCTCGGCGTTGGCGAGGTTTCGTCACGGAGGCGTTCCTTCTCCATGTCTGGTTTATGGCACTAACACCCAGATTTCGCCTCATCTGACACTCATCTTCAGTTCCATGGATGCACCAGCTATTATGTTTACTGGGTAGCTCCGGTTCTTTGAATCGAGAGCCCTTCACAGTACTAAGGCAACCCTACCCCACTCCCTCTTTCTACCCTTAACTTATCAAATGTCACAGACCACAACACTGCTGCGTGTTCTTCGCTGTAGCCTTTGATGCCGTGTCCAGAGAGTAACATCTGTGGTGTTGGTGGCTGACACTGTATGTAGTGTTGGTGGCTGGCACCGCAACAGTTGTCAGCAACACTTGCTGACAACTGTAGGTGTGAGACACTATACAGAACCAATTTTTCCATACTCACTAAGTTACCCTCTAAGCCAGTGGTTCCCAAACTGGGGTAAATTACCCCCTGGGGGCAATTTAACCATTTTTGGGGGGTAATGGAGGGGTGACAGAAAAAAAGTTATGAATTCTGAAAATCAAGAAAACAATGCGGTACCCGGTATGAGGATTATTGTTAACTTTGTCTTAGTATATAAAGTTGTAAAGTAAACCTATTATAAGTAAGTAATAAAGTTAAACCAAATAACAATAAACATCAAAAACTAATATACAGTATTAGAAAAGAAGAAATATATAGCTAAGTGTGTGGAAACCCAAAAGTATTTTGACAAGTATGCTTCAGGACAAAAGTCACTCAGTAGCCCAGATCGACCTGTCCAGTACGCGTCACTCAC
This sequence comes from Cherax quadricarinatus, assembly GCF_038502225.1. Classification (NCBI taxonomy): domain Eukaryota; kingdom Metazoa; phylum Arthropoda; class Malacostraca; order Decapoda; family Parastacidae; genus Cherax; species Cherax quadricarinatus. The sequence continues at coordinate 3,330,446 of NC_091331.1, forward strand.
TTCCTGAGGCTGCCTCTATTTCACACTGTCAGTTTATCTGTGAGCATCAGCCGAGGTAGACATGAGCTGGTATGTATGTGTACTGCCCTGTGCAGTATATAGTTAGTATTTACCCACTGTTACTGTGAATTTGTAGCTATTATTAATTTTATATATAATGTATGTGTGGTTCTTACGTTTTCAATGGTTTTGCTAGGATTAGCAGAGTATGCGAGGCTGTATACGTTCACGTTTAGCCATATATATCAATAATAACAACATTTTGTGAAAGGGGTAACATGCTTTATGTGGCATGTTAAATTGGGTAACAAGCTGAAAAAGTTTGGGAACCACTGCTCTAAGCAAACCTCTCCACAGAGCAACACGTTGCCTGTAAATAACGTTTTCCACTTCGCATTGTCTCCTTCCCACAGCTTGTTCTTGGCAAGCAACAAGTCATAAATAATCCACAAATTGCAGGTAAAACTAAATTAAAATTCTGCTAGTCTTGGACAATTATAATTTTTCTAGGGCATGCCGAAGAGTCGACTAACTTCTATTTACAATTTTTATGTTATTTGTGTTTATTCCGACTACTGAATCACTCATACGGAGTTAGCGCTCTTTTGTGTATCTAATGATACTGTGAATTGTTCCAGCCCCGGCACTGTGATTATATTTTGTTTTCTAGTTGTGTGTTGATGGGTAACTCTTGTAGAAAGGTGTCTAGAGGCTGCTGGAGTGATCCTGACTCAAGGAATTGGCGCTGCTCTTCCCTCCCACCAAAGAAAGATACTGAATGACTTCTTCGACTTAAGGGACCCCGAGTAAATCTAAAAGCAGTGATGTTGGGGATTCGGAGGTGACCATCACGAGAAATGTGTCACACACATTGCGTCAGGAGTCCTCGCTGAGTCATCTCTGCCACTTTGGTGTTCGATGGTGTCCAGGGCAATATGTCAGACGTCAGGGTCACTAAGTCCTTCCCTAAGGGTCAAGGATCCTTCTTCAGCTCGTGGCCGACGGCTCCAAACTTCAACTCACTCTAGATAATGATCAGCAGTGGGGTAATGTCACGTTCCACGCTAATATTTTGTGACGTAAAGGGCGCGTGTGTGGGTACGATTTTCTTTGTCCTCCCTCTCTCTCCCTCTCTCTCCCCCTCTCTCTCTCTCTCCCTCTCTTTGCATGATTCATGTGTGCTTGGAGTCACAAGGCTATTTGCATGTAGTATTTGTTTGAATGTATTTAGGATACGAGCCTCTCGGTGTATATACCCTGAGAGATACTGAGGGTATATACACCGATACACTTATGATGACGTATTAGTCCGACTTTGACCATTTATAAGTCATTTGCGTATTGTTCCAGTCACGGTATTGTGCCTTTTTGTTCTTCTCTCGGTGTATATACCCTGACACACTCCAGTAGGTGTATATACCCTTTGCGTGGCTAAACCACTAAGCCCGGCTTCAGATCTGGCTGCTGCCAGGCTATAAAAAGTCCTGGAAGCTGATCACAGGTATTTCACAGGGAAGCGCAGGCGCCTGTGTGACGGACACACGGAACACAGACACTAAGCAAGCGGGTTATTTCTGTGCTCCAGATAGCCTTGATGGGCCCACTGCTTACAAAAAACAGAGAAATATATATAAATACCTGCGGGGCAAGTTATCCTGTACACCAGCTACAAATGTCAAGCAATTACTTGAGACAGTCTCCTGCTATGTTAGGCACAGAACAGGATTCAAGGAATGAGGAGAATGGAGCGTTTGCCTAATATTCCCATTAAAAAATTAATCAATTCAGTTTAAAGTGGTAGGTTACTGAAAGAAGTATTTATGAGTGAGGCTCCGGATAAGAAATGTAATAGAGAGGAAGATTATTTTCCAGTAAAAATAGGTTTCAGACAGAGATGCATGATGTCACCATGGTTGTTTAACATATTTGTAGTTGGGGATGGAAAAAAAAAGTCAGTGAAGCGATGTTGGAGAAAGGTGTGAGATTCTGATGTACAGAATCTAATACAAATTAGTTGTCACAGTTTCTTTTTGCCGATGACGCTGTGCTTTTGGGAGATATTGAGAAGTTGCAGAAGTTGGTGGTAAGGTTATGTAAAAGAAGGAAAGAGCAAGGTGATGAGGGGTAGCGAAAAATTTAGGTAATGAAATATAAGATTAGAAGGATATGAGAATGGAAGGAGTGAGTATCGAGGAAGCGAATGTGTTAGATATTTGGGAGTGTACTTGTTGATGGATGGGTCTATGAAAGACGAGGTGAATCATTGAACTGATGAAGGAAAAATGTTGGTGGTGCATTAAGGCATCTGTGAAGACAAAGAACGGTATCCATGGAGGTAAAGAAGGAATGCATGAGAATATAGAGGTACCAACTCTCTTGTATGGGAGTGAAGCATGGGTTGTGAAAGTTTCTGGGAGAAGGAGACTGGAGACAGTGGAGATGTCGTGTCTGAGGGCAATGTGTGGTGTGGATATTATGCAGAGAATTCGTAGTGTGGAAATTAAGAGGTGTGGAGTTGCTAAAAATATTAGTCAGAGGTCTGAGGAACTGTTTTTGAGGTGGTTTGGTCATTTAAAGAGGATGGAACAAAATAGGATGATTTGGAGGATGTATAAATCTGTAGTGGAGGGAAGGCGGGGTAGGGGTCGCTCAAAGAAAGGTTGGAGGGAGGGGGTATAAAAGGTTTCGTAAGCCTCAGTTAATCCCAAGTATCAACTAAACTGAAGACTAAACTAATCTGAAGACTCATCTAATATGAAGACTCAACTAATCCTTCTCATTATCTAATCTGAAGCTTCAAAACACACACACACACACACACACACACACACACACACACACACACACACACACACACACATACACACATACACACATACACACATACACACACACACACACACACACACACACACACATACACACATACACACACACACACACACACACACACACACACACACACACACACACACACAGTCTTTCAGTTCCGACCGCACTAAGTTGTCCTAGGTAGAAGGAAGGAAACGTTGATTTACTGACGTGTTTAATTATCTGTTGATGATGAGATATTACGAACACAGGTAATGAATGGCCTGTGAGACCTGGTCGTAATGGGAATTGGAGCAAACAAACTCAGCAGTAAAATATAATGTACATTTTGCTTTCACCCACTATATACAAATATGTACACTATGTAAAGATAGAATAATGATAAGTGCACACGACGGTGACAGATGGCAAAGAAGAAGCCAGAGAGAGTGCATCGTACTCAGCCAGCAGGTAGGCAAGTCTGCCAGTGCTTCCCGCAAGTGAACCACGTTGCTTCAGCTTTGGCGGGCTTGCCTGTGATTGGTAAATGAACCAAGATACTGATTTAACGACGGGTACCCTATTGATCGTTAAACCCTTAGCACCCGGTTCGCTGGTTGGGAGGCAGCCTATATGGGAGTGTGACATACGCCGAATAAATTGTAACATACTCTTTGTATGCCACATGACGACATGAAGAACACTGGCATAAAACGAGAGGAGGGTCAGAATGTGTGTGTTGGTGGTCGTCTTGAAGCTATCAGGGCTACAAGACGACCCCCTCCACCCCTTACCTAGCGGGTAGAGCTGGAGGGGGCCGTTGACTCTCTTGAAGCCAGATGGAAGGGTGTCGTTAGCTATCATGAAGTCAGCAGGCAGGGTAAGTTAGCTATTTTAAAGTCAGCAGGAAGGGTGTGGTTAGGTATCTTGAAGCCAGCGGGCAGGGTATCGTATCTTGAAACCAGCGGAAAGGGTATCGTAAGTTATCTTGAAGCCAGCGGGAAGGGTATCGTAAGTTATCTTGAAGCCAGAGGGGTGTCGTTAGTTATAATAAGGTCAGCGGGAAGGTAAGGCTATCTTCAAAACACTGGGAAGGGAATTGTTGACTCTCTTGTTAAGGGGGTCATTAGTCATTTGGAAATCAGCAGGGAAAGGGGATTAAGGGGGAAAAGGGAGAGGGCGTTGCTCTCTATCTTGAAGAGAGAGGGGGTAAGAGGAAGGATAGGTGAATCCTTGGCCGGTTTCAGGTGGTAGTTAACAGGCTAGAAGAATAGAAACCAGGTATCGAACACAGAACTTTGAAAATAATCACATCGCAGCCTCATGGGAAGAGAACTTTGGAAGCTGTTGCCGTTTTGCTCTGTGAGAAATGGCGAAGCTCCTGGTGAGCGAAACGTCTTCTCGGTAAAAATGTCTGTATATAATAATAGTGAAATGCAAAATGCTGTCTGATCAGGTTTCTGACAGTGGGGGAAGACGAGCTTTGACAATACATGTACCAGGTGTACAACACCTGCTACATGTGTTTTAAAGAAAATTGTACGTGTTTTCAAGGCTACATGTGTACTACATGTGTTTTCATGGCTACATGTGTACTATATGTGTACTATTTGATGATCCAATTAAAAGACAAAACTGTGAGATGAACTTAATACACTGCAGAAGTACTAAAGAAAATAAGAAAATAATCAGTAAAGCTAAGTGGAGAGTAATGAGTAGATGGGAGGGAGAAAGAAAAGACCGGACACGGAGTACAGCCTGGGAGGTAGGAAAGGATAAAATTCGAGGAGAAAGGTGTGGGAGCAAGCAACTGGGTGAACTTTCAGAAAAGCGTATATTGTCCCTGCGTGAGCTTCAGAAAGCGCCCCTGGCTGCTGTGTGGCAAGCTTCAGAAGCTCCGGGTTGAGGTGAAGTCAGCCAAGGAGAACGTGTCTTGCAGTCAGTCCTTCTAATACACACAACGCATGATGGATTGCTTACACTAGCACCACCAAGAAAAACAAGCATTAGTGGAGTGTCCCTTGAAGTTGAGACTGTTGTGATGGTCCGTACTGTGTGTGTGTGTGTGTGTGTGTGTGTGTGTGTGTGTGTGTGTGTGTGTATGTGTGTGTGTACTCACCTAATTGTACTCACCTAATTGTGGTTGCAGGGGTCGAGACTCAGCTCCTGGCCCCGCCTCTTCACTGATCGCTACTGGATCCTCTCTCTCTCTGCTTCCTGAGCTTTGTCATACCTCTTCTTAAAACTATGTATGGTTCCTGCCTCCACTACTTCACTTACTAGGCTATTCCACTTGCAGACAACTCTATGACTGAAGAAATACTTCCTAACGTCCCTGTGACTCGTCTGAGTCTTCAGCTTCCAGTTGTGACCCCTTGTCCCTGTGTCCCCTCTCTGGAACATCCTATCTCTGTCCACCTTGTCTATTCCCCGCAGTATCTTGTATGTCGTTATCATGTCTCCCCTGACCCTTCTGTCCTCCAGTGTCGTCAGTCCGATTTCCCTCAACCTTTCCTTGTACGACATTCCCCTGAGCTCTGGGACTAGCCTTGTTGCAAACCTTTGTACTTTCTCTAACTTCTTGACGTGTGTGTGTGTGTTTGTGTGTATACTCACCTAGTTGTACTCGCCTAGTTGAGGTTGCAGGGGTCGAGTCCCAGCTCCTGGCCCCCGCCTCTTCACTGGTCGCTACTAGGTCACTCTCCCTAAACCGCGAGCTATGTATGGATCCTGGCTCCACTACATCGCTTCCCAAACTATTCCATTTCCTGACTACTCTGTGGCTGAAGAAATACTTCCTAACATCCCTGTGATTCATCTGTGTCTTCAACTTCCAACTGCGTCCCCTTGTTGCTGTGTCCCATCTCTAGAACATCCTGTTTTTGTCCACCTTGTCAATTCCTCTCAGTATATTGTATGTCGCTATCATGTCCCCCCAATCTCTCTTGTCCTCCTCTTGACGTGCTTGACCAGGTGTGGGTTCCAGACTGGTGCTGCATACTCCAGTATGGGCCTAACATACACAGTGTACAGTGTACACAGTATGTGTGTGTATGAGTTTGTTTGAGTATGTGTGTGTGTGTGTGTGTGTGTGTGTGTGTGTGTGTGTGTGTGATTGTGTGTGTGTGTGTGTGTGTGTGTGTGTGTGTGTGTGTGTGTGTGTGTGTGTGTATGAGTTTGTGTATATATATGTGTGTGTGTGTATGAATTTGTATATGTGTTAGTTACCATTTTGTCCTAGGCACATGTCGATTAGACACTAGGCCTGTTGTATATGAGTACGTAAGTGTGTGTGTGTGTGTGTGTGTGTGTGTGTGTGTGTGTGTGATCTCCTGAATTATATGACTTTAGTGATCGTTACCGCTAACCTTAAATAATAAACGTTTTAATATTACCGATAAATTGATGACTTAATGTTACTGACCATGTTGCTTAATATATGATGTTGCGAGTTATTTCTTGCTGACCTTCCGTGATCATATCAACGTCATAGACTCACCTCTATCATCTTCCTTTTGCACACACACACACACACACACACACACACATACACACACATTTTTTATTTTTTTTATTATTATTATTATTATTATCACACTGGCCGATTCCCACCAAGGCAGGGTGGCCCGAAAAAGAAAAACTTTCACCATCATTCACTCCATCACTGTCTTGCCAGAAGGGTGCTTTACACTACAGTTTTTAAACTGCAACATTAACACCTCTCCTTCAGAGTGCAGGCACTGTACTTCCCATCTGTACACACACATATATTTATATATATATATATATATATATATATATATATATATATATATATATATATATATATATATATATATATATATATATATATATGCAATAAGATCACAGTAAACAGGTGATTTCAGAATATGCAAAACAACCACTCTGAAAGAATAAAGAAATTCCAAGCGCTTTCGTGACTACTCACATTATCAAGGAACTATGAAAGTAAAGCATCCAAGGAAGCTATATAAGGGGTCTGGCCAACACCTCACTATCAGATCCCACAACGGTTAAACACGTGACGCGCGCCGATCCAACTTGGATAGGTCCTTTACACAACTCACCCACAAACTATTCTACCCAAGAAATTTTAAAAATTATTATTTGTCCAGTGTATTACTAAATTCTTCCCAAATTCTATTAATTATAAATGGATCTAATTTATATAAACCAAAGGAAATATTCATATTATTGTCAAAACTGCTTTTTATGAAACAAGATTCAATTATATTCCTGTCGACCATGGACTTGCTTGATACTACTTCCTCAACTTTTTGAAAATCAATTGGATGGTTAAAATCTCTTATATGAATAAATAGAACATTGGAATCTTGTCCAGTTCTAATGCTGTATTTATGTTGTTTTAATCTTAGTTCGAGATTTTTACCAGTTTGACCGTAATAAGATTCCTTGTAAAATTTGCGATAAAGTTTATTACGGTCAAACTGGTAAAAATCTCGAACTAAGATTAAAACAACATAAATATAGCATTAGAACTGGACAAGATTCCAATGCTCTATTTATTCATGTAAGAGATTTTAACCATCCAATTGATTTTCAAAAAGTTGAGAAAGTAGTATCAAGCAAGTCCATGGTCGACAGGAATATAATTGAATCTTGTTTCATAAAAAGCAGTTTTGACAATAATATGAATATTTCCTTTGGTTTATATAAATTAGATCCATTTATAATTAATAGAATTTGGGAAGAATTTAATAATACACTGGACAAATAATAATTTTTAAATTTTCTTGGGTAGAATAGTTTGTGGGTGAGTTGTGTAAAGGACCTATCCAAGTTGGGTCGGCGCGCGTCACGTGTTTAACCGTTGTGGGATCTGATAGTGAGGTGTTGGCCAGACCCCTTATATAGCTTCCTTGGATGCTTTACTTTCATAGTTCCTTGGTAATGTGAGTAGTCACGAAAGCGCTTTGAATTTCTTTATTCTTTCAGAGTGGTTGTTTTGCATATATATGCATATATATATATATATATATATATATATATATATATATATATATATATATATATATATATATATATATATATCTTTCAACACACCGGCCGTATCCCACCAAGGCAGGGTGGCCCAAAAAGAAAAACGAAAGTTTCTCTTTTAAATTTAGTAATTTATACAGGAGAAGGGGTTACTAGCCCCTTGCTCCCGGCATTTTAGTCGCCTCTTACAACACGCATGGCTTACGGAGGAAGAATTCTGTTCCACTTCCCCATGCGGCTACCCGGGGAATCGAACTCGTGTTGTTTTAGCCCGCCCCGCTCTAAACCACTGGACCATACAGTCCTACACACATGAGCCTAGAGAACTAGGCTTGCTTCATGTTGCTAGGACATACGATGGCGTGGTTGCCTCAGAGCTAATTTCATTCTTCTCCCCGTTTGGGGAGGCAAACACACCATCGTATGTTCTTGCAACATGAAACAAGCCTAGTTCCCTAGGCTTATGTTGTTGGTAGGACTGTATGGTCCAGTGGTTTACAGCGTCGTGAATTTTCGCTCTCTTCCCACTAGGCGGGCTAAAACAACACGGGTTCGATCCCCCCACTAGCTGCAGTTTGTTATTGATTAAATACCACTTATTCGCGGTTACAAATATATATATATATATATATATATATATATATATATATATATATATATATATATATATATATATATATACTAGCACGTTGCCAAGTAAATTCCTTACTTGAAAACATAATAGTTGAGTAAATGTGTAAATTACCTTGACGTCCTTCTGAGTTCACTTGTTCTCCTTGTTCACTCATAACTTCTTGGTGGACGGAGCACCTCAGTGTTCACCTAATCTAATCTAACACAGTCTAATCTATTCTAAGTTAAACTAATCTTTCCTAGGACAATCTAGCGCAATATAGCTTAATCTGTTCTAATCTAACGTATCATAATGTAATTAATGTACAATATAATCTATTCTAACCTAATTTAACCTCATATAATCTAACGTCACTAAACGATCCCCTGACTCAAATACACTCTGACTTAGTTTAAAATAGTCTAACCTATTCTAACCTACCCAAACCAACTCTAAGCTAAATGAACCAAAGCAAATCTATGCTAACCTAACCTACCCAAACGAACCCTAAGCTAAATCAACCAAAGCTAATCTAGGATAACCTAACCAAACCAACGACATGCATAACTACACACACTCGTTGAGGAGTCACCCCTCCCTCAGTGGCTCCTAAATAACAAGTCACAATACCGTAACTGGTACAATACACAAATAATCCTCACACAGGAGAGAATAATCCGCACACAGGAGAGAGGAGCTTACGACGACGTTTGTGGGTTATGTGTCTATGACCCCTAAATGTTTCGTAGACCCCCGTCGCTACACCGAGAACTGCCCAGGTGTTTCATTTATGTCTCGTTTATATGTTTGTCACTTCTGTATGTCTTTATATGTTACAATATAACGCTGGTTGTCCCTGGCTCACATCAGGAAGGACCTGGGCTCGAGTCCAGGGCAGGTTGAAACGGTGGGTAGCTTACCTTAGTCTCCCATGAACGAACATAGGAATGAACGGTGATACGAACTGTGGTCCACGATGGTAGTTGGCCCAGTGCTCCACTGTTCAGACCCCTCAAGGGAGGTTCCTCGATGCTGGTGAGCGGCTCTTGATCTAGGGAATTGGATCTGTGCTCCAGTTACCTGAATTGAGCCTGAATGCCTTCCATCCCCCCACACACATGCGCTGTATAATCCTATGGGTTTAGTGCACCTCCATGATTATAATTATAATAATCCACTGTTCAGGACCATGGCTCGATTTTCGGTCCATTCTTCTGTGTATTTAAAAAAGGTTTTAGGGTTCGGAAAAAAAACTTTCAAATCAGAACAAATTTAATTTCAAAACAGAAAAACTAGTTTTAATGCATAACAATAAGATGCAAAGTATATATAATCTAATTTCAAAGTATAAAAAAGTCAAAGAAAAAATTCGTTTCAAAGTTTTAAAAGCAAGTTTGAAAATATGAAAAAAAAACTAGTTTCAAAGTATAAAAAAACTAATTTCAAAGTATAAAAAAACTAATTTCAAAGTATAAAAAACTAATTTCAAAGCAGAAATCACGTAAAAGGTGAAAAAAACGCAGTTGGGCCCAGAAATGAAATGAATGGTAAAGAAAAATTGAGATCTGTTTATTTCGATGTCAGGCAGATACCATCTTCAGTCTCTGACCGAGAAAAATACTGATTTATTTTCTTTGTTGTTTGATTTATCTGCCAGAGTATTATTTTTTTTTTTACCTTTCAGCGCACAGGACACATGTATCCAAGATTAATGTTAATAATAATAATAATAATAATAATAATAATAATAATAATAATAATAATAATAATAATTATTATTATAATAATAATATTATTATTATTATTTTATTATTATTATTATTATTATTATTATTATTATTATTATTATTATTATTATTATTATTATTGCTATTATTATTATTATTATTATTATTATTATTATTATTATTATTATTATTATTATTATTAGTAGTAGTAGTAGTAGTAGTAGTAGTAGTAGTAGTAGTAGTAATAGCAGTGTCATCATCATCATTATCATCATCACACGACGTATCCCAGCTTGGCTTAGCATCATACAAGACAACACAGCATCATACCAGCAATGGTAAACAATACTGACAACTTGATGAATTAGACACATGTCCAACACACATGTAGAACACGCACATGTGTGCAAAACCTGGGTATCATTATTTTGATACCCCTTCCTCCCCAGGTGTTGCACAGGTATCCCAGCTCTTCTCTCAGTATCTCTCGAGATATTCCAGCTTATCCCCAGCATCATCCAAGCTAATTCAGAAAACAGACCGAAGACTTTAAGGAACGTAGGTAGGTATGAACCTGGTAATACCAGACACGAAAAACTACCACAGATCTGTGAAAGGTTAATGAACATAAGGAAGGTATAAAAGCCAGATAGTTAATTTAGGCAGGTATGTAAATAAACACGAATGTGGATTATAAGACATTAAAGGAGATGTTTCGGGTTCTAGGGGACGTATCAAGCCAGTGAGGAGGTCCCTGGTGGATGGGCGAAGTTTCTGGTGGATTGGTGAAGCCCCTGGTGGATTGGTAAAGCCCTTTGGAGATTGGCGAAACCCCTTAGGGATTGGTAAGATGCCTGGTGGATTGGTAAAGCCCCTGGTGGATTGGTGAAGCCCTTGGTGGATTGGTGAAACCTATTAAACACTTCGGACTCTGGCAGGACTGTTGGCTCATGTGTCTCTGCCTCATGAACACTTGAGATGACAGGTCAGTCTTACTAACCTCTGCTTGCAGTCACCCGACACTTGTCTGCGTTTCCCGCTTGTGTAAAACTTTCTGTGGCATTTAGGAGGTCCAATCTGAGACCGAACTGCGGGGGCGATAATCTCCAGACCCTGAGGTCTGTAGCAGATGTTAGTTGAGTTTGCGCATCAGTGTGGGAGTACCTGTGGTGTTTGCCTGTGGTAGCTGTAGGAGAATTATGGAGGAGGGATCTCGTCCCCAGTGTGTGTATGTATTCACCTATTTGTGATTGCAAGGGTCGATCCGCAGCCTCTGGCCCTGCTTCTTGGCTGGCTGCTACTAGCTCCACTCTCTCCCTGCTCCATGAGCTTTATCGTGTCTCTGTTAAAGTTATCTACGGATACTCCCTCCACTACATCACTCTCCGGATAGTTCCACTTCCTGACAACTCTATGACTGTGTGTGTGTGTGTGTGTTTGGACTGCAACTTCAACTCATCAATCATCTCGTCAAGAGCAACGTTAATTATATATATATATATATATATATATATATATATATATATATATATATATATATATATATATATATATATATATATATATATATATATATATACGTATATGTATGTATGCATATATATACAACTGATTCGGTTGGCATTTATTAGCTTTCCCCTCTCTTCCTTACCACTACTTTCCCCTCCCCTCTCCTTCCCCCAACGTCTTCTCATCATTAGCCCCTTCCCTTTCCCCCCCTCACACTCCCCCAATAAAAAAAGTTATACCTAAGTCAGCTTAAAGCTTTTACTCTGTTTATGATACAACAAACTAGAACATTTAATGGCTTCGAGCAACAATGCAAATTATTCATGTGTTCAATATTCTCTGTTCTAGACGTTTATGCGCCACAACAGAGAAAACACCAAGTGTTTTTTTCTCCCTGTCAGCAGCACAATGTCTGACGTATATCTGATACTGACAGGCAGTCAATTTTAAAGCAGCTGATAACTCTTCGACCTCTGTCAGAAAGCTATGAAGAGGTAAACAAACTGACAGAGCTGTCACTGTTGAGGGAGTTGATAGCATATCTTGTTGGGATGCGATACGCATGTAGGTGAAGCAGCAAGATGCGTAGAACTGAGAGTAGGTGAGCACAAATACGCATGTAACCGCCACGACCACAACAACTCTCACGTCCAGCACACGAGCGTACACGACCACCTCATGAAGTGGAGCCAAACCATGTTACTTTTCCTAGAGAACGCCCTACGCCGTCCTAGGTGTCTAGAGACTGCCATCATGATGTCACTAACACCGTCCACACATACAAAAACAATCGCAGTAGCTGCAGGGTTCCCACAGTCTTGGTAAACCGGAATACTACCCAACCGGTATACTTAGATGACACCAGCCAATAAGGTCACGTCCACTGCCTCCCTCTATACATATATATTGTATAATAATAATAATAATAATAATAATAATAATAATAATAATAATAATAATAATAATAATAATAATAATAATAATAATAATAATAGTAATAATAATAATATCTTTATTTCTACAAGTACATGTACAAGGTATACGGGCTTAGCTGACATCAGTGACATACTACTATATATAAAGCCCCTTGTTATGCAGAGCATTTCGGGCAAATTAGGTCACTTTTGTCCCAGGATGCGATCCACACCAGTCGACTAACACCCAGGTACCCATTATTACTGATGGATGAACATGAACAACCGGTGTAAGGAAACATGCCCAATGTTTCCACCCTCGCATGGAATCGAACCCGGATGCCTCACCGTGTGAAGCGAGAACTTTTGCCACACCAGGCCACGGGCTTGGTGGCCCGTGGCCTGGTCACCTGTTCTCCTTACGATATAAATTGATTGGTTTAGCTGTCTATTTATTAAGGATAAAGAGGTTACTCGTGGCACGACGTTTCTTATATGAGTGTTTTATTCTGTGTACCAATGTTT
>NC_091331.1:3348566-3368566 GCF_038502225.1 Cherax quadricarinatus
TTTTGTTTGTGGGTTTGGGCTTGAGATGGACCTGCCTAGTATGAGCCAATAGGCCTGCTAAAGTGTTCTTTCTTTATTATGTTCTTATGTATGTCTCTTAAGCTGGGATGCCTGCAGTCCCTGGAGGTGCCAGAGGATATTGCTAAAGAGAGAGGAGGTGCAGCCTCTAACAATAGGTCAGGACTAACTGCTGTGGGCCTTCAAGGTGAGTTTATGTCTGATGTGACGTTAGAACAACTTTGTGGCTGGAAATAGACATCCCTCTGTGCCTCACAACAAGGACTCAAAAGCAGTATTGTTACCCCTTTGGTAAGACACATATGCAACAGTTAGGTATCTTTATTCCGAAACGTTTCGCCTACACAGTAGACTTCTTCAGTCGAGTGCAGAAGAGTTAACAGAGGCAGTAGAGATGTGAAGATGATGTAATCAGTCCATCACTCTTGCACATGTGTCTTGCTTATCAACCTGTCGGTATTGTATACCAAATGGTATACAATACACCGTTGCCTAGAGAGAGATTTCCGTTACTCAGTGGTCCTTCCGTATCTACGGGCCAGGAGCTAAGTCTAAACCTTCGCAACCACAAATATGTGAGCAAACTGTCCTCAGTCAACGCTGAGGACAATGACAGCTATCAGGACACATTTGTATCCTGATAGCTGTTGTTGCTATCCGATTTACTTACAGAAAGCGGAATTTCTAGAAAAGTATAGGTAAGCTATTTTTCACGTTGCTGGAGTCAGAAATATTACTTTAAAGCAGGTAACTGGATAAGACTGCTGGATAACGGGACTGACTGGTTTTGTGTGTTGTATCTATGTGTGTGTGTGTGTGTGTGTGTGTGTGTGTGTGTGTGTGTGTGTGTGTGTACGCGCGTGTGCGGCCCACACAGCTGTTAACTAATACCAAGTACCTATTTGCTGCTAGGTGAACAGGGGCGTCAAGTGTAAAGGAGATTAACTCAAGCGTGTGGTCCATCCCGGAAATCGAACACTGGTGTCCTTTCGATTGTGAAGTGCCGCCGACGTTCTTGTAGCTTCTCTTCATAATCTACCGTTCGTTTCTTTCTCATTCAGTTATAGACTCGTGCATCAACAAAAATAAATAGACTCGCTGGAACTGAACTCTTTCAGTATCATATTTACGTATATTAAAAAGAATGTGAGTCCAATTACTGTTCCTTGAGGAACTCCAGTTGATACTCTCCTTCAGTCTTATTTCTCTTCCTATTCTTCTTCCTCATCATCTTCTTCTCCTCCTACTTGTTGCTGTTGTTCTTCTTCTCTCACGATTGTCTCCTTGATCCTCCTCCAGACACTGAAGAACTTTTCCTGCCCCGTCAGATTGTACTCCAGTTTACTTGTCTGTAATTCACCTGTAGCTGGTTGTGACGGGGTCATCATTCTCTCAGCCAAGTCCGAAACCAACCCTCACTGTTGACGACTTGACCACTCAGCCTGTTGGTGCTCACTGCAAGCACACAGCTCAACTTAGACACCATAGTCCGATGGATATCAAGAACTTATTTTTTTTTTCAACTAATCGTCTTGAGACTCGGTCACGGGAGATACACCACGTCAAAGATCTTCCCATCCCTTCTCTCAGTCTTGTTTGATCTTTCTTAGACTCGCATCAGTTTCAGGTAGGTTCGTGAGACAGGATTTGTCGTCTCTAATTCCCCTTTGTTGATTTTTCGTGAGGGAGATTTTTCTCTGGAGTTGTTGGACCCAAGGAAGCTCCTTCTCAATGTTGGTGTTCCGTATGCGTGTCAGGGACACTGGTGGTGTTCTTTCTTCATTGATTGGCTTCGATAAAAGTTTTATGTGTGCCACTGGTTTATGTAGAGGATGTTGGTGGCTTTAGACCTAAGCTCTCACATAGTAAGTTTAAGCTGTCCAGGTGGTTTTAGAAGCAAGGGAGGAAGCAAGAAAGGAAAGGCAGGAAGGAGAGAGGAAAGACTGGAAGGAAGAAAGAAGTTGTAAAGAAGGAAAAGGGAAGGAAGAGAGAAAACAATGAATAGCGGTAGGATGGAAGTCCCACATGAACGACACTCTAACACACATGACACACACCGGACACATCACACACTGGACACATCACACACTGGACACATCACACACTGGACACATCACACACTGGACACATCACACACTGGACACATCACACACTGGACACATCACACACTGGACACATCACAAACTGGACACATCACACACTGGACACATCACACACTGGACACATCACACACTGGACACATCACAAACTGGACGCATCACACACTGGACACATCACACACTGGACACATCACACACTGGACACATCACACACTGGACACATCACACACTGGACACATCACACACTGGACACGTCACACGCTGGACACATCACACACTGGACACATCACAAACTGGACACATCACACACTGGACACATCACAAACTGGACACATCACACACTGGACACATCACAAACTGGACACATCACACACTGGACGCATCACACAGATAACACACTTGACCCGGTTCTCGCGCGAGAGAGAGTAACAGCAACAAGCGAAGCAGCGAGTAATCGAGACCAAGAGAGAAGACCGCGAATGAGCGAAACATCGTGAAAGAAGGCCGCTAGCAGGAAGAGCGCGAATAAGTGAAGCTGCGGGAAAGGAACCCACGATTGCGCGAGGCCGCGGAGAGAGTGTTATCTTCAACAATGGGATTCGGCTGACCTAGTTTTAAAGGGGCTAGGGACAAGGCCAGCTGAGAACCACCTGGAAACCCTGAGAGAAAAGGTCTCAGTTCAGCTGCAAAGGTCCCATCTCCCCCGTTCTGGCAACTCTGAAAGGTCCCCGACCAGTTCCAAAAGGTCCCGACTCCCCGTCCTCGCAACCCTGTAAGGTCCCAGACCAGCTGCAAAGGTACCACACCAGCTGCAAAGGTTCCATACCGGCTGCAAAGATCCCAAACAAGCTGCAAAGGTACCAGACCAGCTGCAAATGTCCCAACTTCTGTTCTTTCCACTCAGCTGAGCATGTTCTCGCCTTCTCAGACTGAATTAATTGTTCAACTGAATACAAAATTTTTTTTACGTTTCGTACCCCATGAGGGTACCACTGGGTACCACTGGGTACCACTGGACACCACGGGGTATCACTGGGTACCCCGAGGTACCACGGAGTATCACGGGGTACCGCGTGGTACCACGGTGTACCATGGTACTGTTTTAAGCCAATCTCATAATAAACATCGCTGTGAGTGACGTCAATTTAAAAAAAAAAATTTTTATCCGGAGTAACCATTGTCACAAGTGGATTTTTATGGGGGGGGGGATCGTAGTTGTTGTTCACCTTTGTATTTCTGTCTGCCTGTGTTACCTCTGTAATTTGTCGTCTCCCTTACGTTTGCGTGTAGATTTTGCTGTGGCGATGTCACCTGTGTATGTCAGTATTTTACAGGACTTTTAAAGGGGTGTGATTTTCGGTGTAAATTAATTTTTTCTAGGAAATTCGTATTGTTTTCTTTGTAAATTAATTTTGTCTATAAAACTCGTGTTGCTTTCTTTGTAAATTATTTTTGCTTCGAGAAATTCGTGTGATTTTCGGTGTAAATTATTTTTTTCTAGAAAATTCGTGTTTTTCCTATATGTAACACATGTGTAATTTATTTATTTCATATATATATTTTTTTATGTCTGGGGAGTAGCCGTTACGTTAGTACTCAATATCAGTCCACACTTGTGTACTTGATTGGAAGCTGTTACAGATGTATCAAATCCTCGCCTAAACCTTTGTACTTGACTGGTAGTTGTTACTTTTTTTGCACAAAATCCTCGCCTACACCTTTGTACTTGACTGGTAGTTGTTACTTTTTTTGCACAAAATCCTCGCCTACACCTTTGTACTTGACTGGTAGTTGTTACTTTTTTGCACAAAATCCTCGCCTACACCTTTGTACTTGACTGGTAGTTGTTACATTTTTGCACAAAATCCTCGCCTACACCTTTGTACTTGACTGGTAGTTGTTACTTTTTTGCACAAAATCCTCGCCTATACTTTGTACTTGACTGGTAGTTGTTACTTTTTTGCACAAAATCCTCGCCTACACCTTTGTACTTGACTGGTAGTTGTTACTTTTTTGCACAAAATCCTCGTCTAGACCTTTGTACTTGACTGGTAGTTGTTACTTTTTTGCACAAAATCCTCGCCTACACCTTTGTACTTGACTGGTAGTTGTTACTTTTTTGCACAAAATCCTCGCCTACACCTTTGTACTTGACTGGTAGTTGTTACTTTTTTGCACAAAATCCTCGCCTACACCTTTGTACTTGACTGGTAGTTGTTACATTTTTGCACAAAATCCTCGCCTACACCTTTGTACTTGACTGGTAGTTGTTACTTTTTTGCACAAAATCCTCGCCTATACCTTTGTACTTGACTGGTAGTTGTTACTTTTTTGCACAAAATCCTCGCCTACACCTTTGTACTTGACTGGTAGTTGTTACTTTTTTGCACAAAATCCTCGTCTAGACCTTTGTACTTGACTGGTAGTTGTTACTTTTTTGCACAAAATCCTCGCCTACACCTTTGTACTTGACTGGTAGTTGTTACTTTTTTGCACAAAATCCTCGCCTACACCTTTGTACTTGACTGGTAGTTGTTACTTTTTTGCACAAAATCCTCGCCTACACCTTTGTACTTGACTGGTAGTTGTTACTTTTTTGCACAAAATCCTCGTCTAGACCTTTGTACTTGACTGGTAGTTGTTACTTTTTTGCACAAAATCCTCGCCTACACCTTTGTACATGACTAGGGGCTGCTATAGGTGTGTTTAATTCTGATGCAAATCTCTGCACGTTTGGGTAAGCAATTTCACGCTTGCAGGTACAGGTCCATGCCTGTTGAACTGCTTGAGGTCAAGTCCACTTAACAGAGTTAGACATGTAAGAGAGAAGAAAATCGGCTCTCCTGTTTTTCCAGTTACTCTGATAAGCACTGACATGACGCAATGTAGGTATGTACCGTTGTATGTAGGTATGGTACTGTTGTACGTAGGTATGTTTCCGTTGTACGTAGGTATGTTTCCTCTGCATGTAGGTATGTTTCCGTTGTACGTAGGTATGTTTCCGTTGTACGTAGGTATATTTCCGCTGTACGTATATATGTTTCCATTGTACGTAGGTATGTTTCCGTTGTACGTAGGTATCTTTCCGTTGTACGTAGGTATGTTACCGTATATAGGTATTATTGTTGTTGCTGTTGTTGGTGTTGTCGCTGTTGACATTAAATTTAGAGGGAAGCGCTAAATCCTGCAGGTCCTGGGTATCAAGAGATAGGTGAGAGTAATCAGGGGATGTAAGGTGAGACAGGTGAGAGTAATCAGGGGATGTAAGGTGAGACAGGTAAGAGGAATCAAGGGATGTAAGGTGAGACAGGTAAGAGTAATCAGGGGATGTAAGGTGAGACAGGTAAGAAGAATCAAGGGATGTAAGGTGAGACAGGTAAGAGGAATCAAGGGATGTAAGGTGAGACAGGTAAGAGTAATCAGGGGATGTAAGGTGAGACAGGTAAGAAGAATCAAGGGATGTAAGGTGAGACAGGTAAGAGGAATCAAGGGATGTAAGGTGAGACAGGCAAGAGTAATCAGGGGATGTAAGGTGAGACAGGTAAGAGGAATCAAGGGATGTAAGGTGAGACAGGCAAGAGTAATCAGGGGATGTAAGGTGAGACAGGTAAGAGGAATCAAGGGATGTAAGGTGAGACAGGCAAGAGTAATCAGGGGATGTAAGGTGAGACAGGAAAGAGGAATCAGGGGATAGATAAGGGGAGGGAATGTACGTAGTTCCAGTTTCTCATATCAAAAGCCCCATCAGCAGCCCTTCAGCGACCCGCCCCTCCTGAAGGGCACACTTGATGTGGAAAATTTTCAGAAACTCTTTGCTCATTATGGAAACTGGAAAAAAAAAAGTATGACCAGTGACTGCTGCTTCCAGTAAAAAAAAATACTGTGGGATTTTGTAGTCGTTTGGGATAAAAAAAAAACTCCCTATAATTCTAAGAAATAAATTTGCAGTCTGTCATCAGCTCAGACGTAAATGATTTATATCGACATTTTGGACCTGAAAATCAAGTTTTTTTTATTAGCGTTCTTGTTTATTGCGATTATCTAACGCTAAACGGCAGAGTGTATGCTGCTGGTATCGGTCATCTTCTTACATTATAATTAACTCGTTCAATGCTCAACGATAACCCACATGGAGACAGAAATTCAGTAGGTTAATAGATCAGTAAATTTTGACCCCCTTCCGGGGTCCTCCCCCTCGTTATATTTATGTACAATTGATAAACGAGTGTGGATCATTGGGCACGAGGAATGGCCAAGGCTCGATCCTCCGTCTACTAACACACACACACACACACACACACACACATACACACACACACACACGGCATACAACTACACTTACCGTCTCTCTTGTTATTATAGTTGTTCTTAGGGGTTTTACTGGCATAATGTACATGCAAATAGAGTGACAAAGCAATTTCTTTACTAGAGATGTTCTAGCACTGGTATCACCATTGTTACTTTACTAGTTTATCTCAGACACATGTCACTCACTAGTTGTAGTTGCAGGGATCGAGTCATAGCTCCTGGCCCCGCTTTTCAGCTGTATTTTTTCCACTTAAATGTCAAATATTAATTTGATAAGAAGAGATGGACAAAAAATTAATCGTAGCTTTCTTGTTCGGGAAAAAAAATAGATAGATGGGAGAAACCACAGTCTCGAACCGTACAAATTTTCTGTAAGAGAAGAGTTGAGTATCAATCCTTGTTTCACCGGCATCCTCATCTCTATATCCCACAGAGCACTCCAGCATCCAGAGAAACTGTTGCTATCGTGCATCACTCCAGAGACTCCATCGCCTTTGGTGTACTTCCCATTAGGGAGATGGGGGGAGGGGCTCTAGTCTCCCCTCAGTGGGAGGGAAGGTAGCGACTACTGTCTTACCCAAGCTCTCCCTCCCTCCCTCCCCTCATTTATCCCTTCCTCCATCCCTCCCTCCCTTCCTCCCTCCATCCCTCCCTCCCTTCCTCCCTCCCTCAACACCTGTAAATAACAGCGCTTCTTACCTGCAACATGAGGTTCACGTGGAGATGTTGTCATCCAGCAACAATCTTGTCCCCCCCCCCACACACACACATACACTCACACTAGCTTGTTTAAAGATTCTTGTCTGCCTCTCTTAAATATTGGCACTATATTTGCTGCCTGCCAGATCTCTGGTAACTGGCCCGCATCCAGTGACTTGTAGATGTTAACCAGCGGTTTGGACAGTGCTTCTGCGCCCTCTTGCAGAATCCCTGGTGACAGTTTGTCCAATTCTATTGTGTTTGATGCACCCAGCTGACTCAGAAGTTACTTAACCTTCTTCCTTGTTATGTGCATGGTGTACAGCACCTGGTGATGTTCCTTGTCCCTTCGACTCTCCGGTGATGACACTCTTTACCTCTGACATCACACCTTTACAGAAGCCACATCTGATAAAGCATGTCAGATAACTGGAGAAAGTGCAAAGGTTTGAAACGAGACTAATACCAGAGCTGAGGGAAATGAACCATAAAGAGAAACAAAAGAGACGAAATATCACGACATTAGAAAATACAATAACCAGGGAATACATGATAATGACACAGGAAATAATCAGTGGATTTGTTGGGGAGGGGGAAACAGGAATAGACTGATCGAGAGGGCGAGAAACAGGTACATGGGGGCACAGACGGAAGCTAAAAACGAAGGATTAACAGTGGAATTTCTTGAACTTCATGGTGGTCAGGAAGTGGTACTGACGACGAAGCAATGGAAGCAGACACCTTAGGTAGTTTTAAGAATAGCTACGACAGGGCCTACGAGGTTAAAATGGAGTAAATCCTGCAACTGGCAAGTTAAGAGGCAGGGACAAGAGCTGAGACTTTACCCCTGTAACCACAAACAGGTGAGTACCCAACAGCTCCGGTTGAGCGAATGTTGTGCAGATTTCTTGGGTTGAGGGAAGAACCTCCTCAAGGTATCATCGGTGGGCACGTGGGCACCTGCTTGGGGAGGTATCTGGGCACCTGCGTGAGGAGGTTTCTGGGCACTTGCTTGAGGAGGTTTCTGGGCACTTGCTTGAGGAGGTTTCTGGGCACTTGCTTGAGGAGGTTTCTGGGCACCTGCTTGAGGAGGTTTCTAGCCACCAGTTTAAGGAGGTTTCTGGGCACCTGCTTGAGGGAGCATCTGGGCACCTGTTTGGGGAGGTATCTGGGCACCTGTTTGGGGAGGTATCTGGGCACCTGCTTGAGGGGCATCTGGGCACCTGTTTGGGGAGGTATCTGGGCACCTGCTTGAGGGGGCATCTGGGCACCTGTTTAGGGAGGTATCTGGGCACCTGCTTTAGGGGATATCTGGATACTTGCTTGAAAGGTATCTAAGCACCTTCTTGAAGGTATCTAAGCACTTGCTTAAGGGGGTATCTTGGCACCTGCTTGGGGTATCTAAGCAGCTGCTTGGGGGTATCTAAGCACCTGCTTAAGAGGGTATCTAAGCACCTTCTTAAGGGGGTATCTGGACACCTGCTTGAGGGGGGATATCTAAGCACCTGCTTGGGGTGCATCTGGGCACCTACTTAAAGGGCATCTCAGCACCTGCTTAAGGGGGTATCTAAGCATCTGCTTAAGGGGGTATCTAAGCACCTGCTTAAAGGGGTATCTAAGCACCTGCTTGGGGGTATCTAAGCACCTGCTTAGGGGTACCTGGGCACTTGCTTGGGGGTATCTAAACACCATCTTGGGGGAATCGGGCACCTGCTTATTGGTGGTTAATGTATAAAAAACTAATGATAATTCTTGCTGGGTACAACTTGGGAAAACCTGTTATCGTGGTCATGTTGAGTCTGGCAGGTAACATACATGCACGTGTTGAGTACCTGACGTCCTGTGCACAGTGTCTACATGTGCACACTGTGTCTACATGTGCACACAGTGTCTACATGTGCACACTGTCTACATATGCACACAGTGTCTACATGTGCACACTGTGTCTACATGTGCACACAGTGTCTACATGTGCACACAGTGTCTACATGTGCACACAGTGTCTACATGTGCACACAGTGTCTACATGTGCACACAGTGTCTACATGTGCACACAGTGTCTACATATGCACACAGTGTCTACATGTGCACACTGTGTCTACATGTGCACACAGTGTCTACATGTGCACACAGTGTCTACATGTGCACACAGTGTCTACATGTGCACACAGTGTCTACATGTGCACACAGTGTCTACATGTGCACACAGTGTCTACATGTGCACACAGTGTCTACATGTGCACACTGTGTCTGCATGTGCACACAGTGTCTACATGTGCACACTGTGTCTACATGTGCACACAGTGTCTACATGTGCACACAGTGTCTACATGTGCACACAGTGTCTACATGTGCACACTGTGTCTACATGTGCACACTGTGTCTGCATGTGCACACAGTGTCTACATGTGCACGCAGTGTCTACATGTGCACACTGTGTCTACATGTGCACACAGTGTCTACATGTGCACACTGTCTACATGTGCACACAGTGTCTACATGCGCACACAGTGTCTACATGTGCACACAGTGTCTACATGTGCACATTGTGTCTACATGTGCACACAGTGTCTACATGTGCACACAGTGTCTACATGTGCACACTGTGTCTACATGTGCACACAGTGTCTACATGTTCACACAGTGTCTACATGTGCACACAGTGTCTACATGTGCACACAGTGTCTACATGTGCACACAGTGTCTACATGTGCACACAGTGTCTACATGTGCACACAGTGTCTACATGTGCACACAGTGTCTGCATGTGCACACAGTGTATACATGTGCACACAGTGTCTACATGTGCACACAGTGTCTACATGTGCACACAGTGTCTACATGTGCACACAGTGTCTACATGTGCACACAGTGTCTACATGTGCACACAGTGTCTACATGTGCACACAGTGTCTACATGTGCACACAGTGTCTACATGTGCACACAGTGTCTACATGTGCACACCGTGTCTACATGTGCACACAGTGTCTACATGTGCACACAGTGTCTACATGTGCACACAGTGTCTACATGTGCACACAGTGTCTACATGTGCACACCGTGTCTACATGTGCACACAGTGTCTACATGTGCACACAGTGTCTACATGTGCACACTGTGCGGTGACAATAGAGACATCTCACGCGCAGCTTTATAAACAGGTAAATTATTATTATTATTATTATTATTATTATTATTATTATTATTATTATTATTATTATTATTATTATTATTATTATTGTCATTATTATTATTATTATTATTATTATTATTATTATTATTATTATTATTATTAGTAGTAGTAGTAGTAGTAGTAGTAGTAGTAGTAGTAGTAGTAGTAATAGTAGTAGTAGTAGTAGTAGTAGTAGTAATAGAAGTAGATTATTATTATTTTCGCGGGCAGCGCTAGACCCGGAGGGGCACATTCAGCTCCTCGTAAAACAGGCAGATATAATCAGGTCTGAATGCCATTTTTATTAAAAAAAATGCATAACGCTTCCTCATATCCCGCATTTTTCCGGTGTGTATCAAAGCAATTGCTCGCTGTTGACGGCAGTCCGTGACTGCCAAGGGCCGGCTGCATGGCCTGCCTCACAGCCAGATAAAATGACAGATGTGCATTGGTGACACAGTTCGGTAGGTCGCTGGCTCGCCTAGCGTGGTGTAGAGTGAGGGGGAGGGGAGTGCATGGGTGTACGTGGGAGTACGTGGGAGTGCATGGGTGTACGTGGGAGTACGTGGGAGTGCATGGGTGTACGTGGAAGTACGTGGGAGTGCATGGGCGCACGTGGAAGTACGTGGGAATGCATGGGAGTACGTGGGAGTACTTGGGTGTACGTGGAAGTACGTGGGAGTGCATGGGAGTACGTGGGAGTACTTGGGTGTACATTGGAGTATGTGGGAATGCATGGGAGTACGTGGGAGTGCACGGGAGTGCATGGGGAGTGACAGCCAGCAGAGGCTCTGAAAGCCCACACCAAGGCTGTCACCTGGGAAGGACTCCTGATCTCTAGATTAAGGACTGCCATGCATTGTCTTTGACGTCTGTGTGTGTGTGTACCCGACATATCCTGGGATATCCCTTTACCTTTAATATACCTTTGATGAGTTCCAAGAGCCCTTCTAGTCCCATGGGCCAGGCTCATCTGGTGCTTGCCTGGTCAACCGGGCTGTTGCTGCCTGTGTTAGATTCCTTGACATATATTTTAGAATGATCGGCATTACTCGTGTGTCAAAGCGCACGACGCTGCGAGGTGTATACATGACATACGCGGATATGACGCGCATACAACAATATAAGTATGAGGTATAAGTGCATGACCTGAGTTTTAAAAAGGATAGTCGAATTTGCATGACGAAGAATGCATGTGTGTGTCCCATAACGCATGATAACTTACGCATGCTTGGAACACTATAACGCCGCATGCTGCAAAATGCATGATAGGTCAGACTGCATTATCAAGGCCGCCTGAGCATCAAGGCCAGGAAGAAAAACTCCCCATCCCGCCCTGTCCTTTACGTGTATCTAAGGTTAGTTGACAGGTGGGACAGGCGAGGCACGTGCAGCTGGCTCACTGCTTTGCTAAGCACATCAAGCTGGCCCTACTGTGCATGTTGTCTTGAAGCACAACTAGTACTTGCATCTTGTTGCAGGTGGTGAAAGCAGGTGGTGTGTGGGGGGGGGAGTGGTGGTGGGGGGCAGATGGTAGGGACAGTAGCCTGAGGACAGTGTTAGTCATGGGATGCTGAGAGTCCTCGCTAGGAAGCCTGTACCGTGTGGTGTTCCTGTACTGATCCTCACTCTGTCTATCCTCATCTACTCATCCAATGCTTATTTATCCCGCTGATCCCTCTCTAATTATCCATTCGTTAATGTGCACGCATTTATTAACCACCAGTACCCCTTATTTTATAATAATAATAATAATAATAATAATAATAATAATAATAATAATAATAATAATAATAATAATAATAATAATATATTATTATTATTATTATTATTATTATTATTATTATTATTATTATTATTATTATTATTATTATTATTATTATTAGTAGTAGTAGTAGTAGTAGTAGTAGTAGTAGTAATAGTGATAGTAGTAATCATTATCATTATTACTATCCACGGGGAAACGCTAAACTCGTAAGGGTCAGGCAATGCCGGAGAACATAGGTAAGAATAAGGAACTGATTATTGTAGTTGTTAATTATTGTAGTTATAGATTATTGTAGTTATAGATTATTGTAGTTATAGATTATTGTAGTTATAAATTATTGTAGTTATAAATTATTGTAGTTATAGATTATTGTAGTTATAGATTATTGTAGTTATAGATTATTGTAGTTATAGATTATTGTAGTTATAAATTATTGTAGTTATTGATTATTGTAGTTAAAGATTATACTATAATTATAGATTATTTAAGAGTGTTGCTTCCTGACCACTAGTACATTCTCGCCAGGTCACTTGTTTTATTTGTTTGTTTATGCGCGTGTTTTTTTTTCCTATTTGCATGTACTTTTGTTTGTTTGTTTATGTAATTGTTTGTTCATTGTGAGTGTGTGTGTGTGTGTGTGTGTGTGTGTGTGTGTGTGTGTGTGTGTGTGTGTGTGTGTGTGTGTGTACTCACCTAGTTGTACTCACCTAGTTGAGGTTGCGGGGGTCGAGTCCGAGCTCCTGGCCCCGCCTCTTCACTGATCGCTACTAGGTCACTCTCCCTGAGCCGTGAGCTTTATCATACCTCTGCTTAAAGCTATGTATGGATCCTGCCTCCACTACATCGCTTCCCAAACTATTCCACTTACTGACTACTGTGTGTGTGTGTGTGTGTGTGTGTGTGTGTGTGTGTGTGTGTGTGTGTGTGTGTGTGTATGTGTGTGTGTGTGTGTGTGTGTGTGTGTGTGTGTGTGTGTGTATGTGTGTGTGTGTGTGTGTGTGTGCGTGTGTGTGTGTGTGTGTGTGTGTGTGTGTGTGTGTGTGTGTGTGTGTGTGTGTGTGTCGCCTTGAGGGCGGATTGTTTTGTTTGTTTGCTTGTTTTCTTGTTTGCCTGCAAACAGCCCCTACTTACCCAGCCATGTTCTTGACTGGCCAGCTGCTCGTCTTGCACCACCACTACTACCACCATCAATGCTACTATCACCACCACCACTACTACCACCATCACTGCTACTATCACCACCACAACTACTACCACTATCACTGCTACTATCACCACCACCACTACTACCACCATCAGTGCTACTATCACCACCACAACTACTACCACCATCACTGTTACTATCACCACCACCACTACTACCACCATCACTGCTACTATCACCACCACCACTACTACCACCATCACTGCTACTATCACCACCACCACTACTACCACCATCACTTCTACTATCACCACCACCACTACTACTACCATCACTGCTACTATCACACCACCACTACTACCACCATCACTGCTACTATCACCACCACCACTAGTACCACCATCACTGCTACTATCACCACCACCACTACTACCACCATCACTGCTACTATCACCACCACCACTACACTACTACCACCATCACTGCTACTATCACCACCACCACTACTACCACCATCACTGCTACTATCACCACCACCACTAGTACCACCATCACTGCTACTATCACCACCACCACTACTACCACCATCACTGCTACTATCACCACCACCACTACTACCACCATCACTGCTGCTATCACCACCACCACTACTACCACCATCACTGCTACTATCACCATCACCACTACCACTAACACCATCACTGCTACTATCACCACCACCACTACTACCACCATCACTGCTACTATCACCACCACCACTACTACCACCATCACTGCTACTATCACCACCACCACTACTACCACCATCACTGCTACTATCACCACCACCACTACTACTACCATCACTGCTACTATCACACCACCACTACTACCACCATCACTGCTACTATCACCACCACCACTAGTACCACCATCACTGCTACTATCACCACCACCACTACTACCACCATCACTGCTACTATCACCACCACCACTACACTACTACCACCATCACTGCTACTATCACCACCACCACTACTACCACCATCACTGCTACTATCACCACCACCACTAGTACCACCATCACTGCTACTATCACCACCACCACTACTACCACCATCACTGCTACTATCACCACCACCACTACTACCACCATCACTGCTGCTATCACCACCACCACTACTACCACCATCACTGCTACTATCACCACCACCACTAGTACCACCATCACTGCTACTATCACCATCACCACTACCACTAACACCATCACTGCTACTATCACCACCACCACTATCGCCACTACTGTCACAACCATCACTACCACTATCACCACCGCTACTATTAAAACCATCACCACTGTAATTGGGCCCAACACAAGGATGATGTCAGCTACTGCTGACATCATCCTTGCAGTACACCAAGGATGATGTCAGCTACCTGGTGTCACTTACTTGGTGTACTGCGTGCATTACGAAGGTCATCACAGTTAGGTTGAACACCCTCATCCATGGCGCTGAACGACAGCAGTAACAACTACATTAGCAACAACAATAACAACAGCAGCAGCAACAACAACAACAACAACACAAGCAACAACAACAGCAGCAGCAACACACTGCCTCTCCCAGCCTGGTAATGGCTGACACACTGCCTCTTCCAGCCTGGTAGTGGCTGACGCACTGTCTCTAACAGCCTGGTAGTGGCTGACAAACTGTATCTCCCAACCTGGTAGTGGCTGACACACTGCCTCTCCCAACCCTTGTAGTGGCTGACACACTGCCTCTCCCAGCCTGGTAGTGGCTGACACACTGCCTCTCCCAACCCTTGTAGTGGCTGACACACTGCCTCTCCCAGCCTGGTAGTGGCTGACACACTGCCTCTCCCAGTCTGGTAGCGGCTGACACACTGCCTCTCCCAGCCTGGTAGTGGCTGACACACTGCCTATCCCAGCCTGGTAGTGGCTGACACAATGCCTCTCCCAACCCTGGTAGTGGCTGACACACTGCCTCTCCCAACCCTTTTAGTGGCTGACACACTGCCTCTCCCAACCTGGTAGCGGCTGACACACTGCCTCTCCCAGCCTGGTAGTGGCTGACACACTGCCTCTCCCAACTCTGGTAGTGGCTGACACACTGCCTCTCTCAACCTGGTAGCGGCTGACACACTGCCTCTCCCAGCCTTGTAGTGGCTGACACACTGCCTCTCCCAGCCTGGTAGTGGCTGACACACTGCCACTCCCAGCCTGGTAGTGGCTGACACACTGCCTCTCCCAGCCTGGTAGTGGCTGACACACTGCCTCTCCCAGCCTGGTAGTGGCTGACACACTGCCTCTCCCAGCCTGGTAGTGGCTGACACACTGCCTCTCCCAGACTGGTAGTGGCTGACACAATGCCTCTCCCAACCCTGGTAGTGGCTGACACACTGCCTCTCCCAGCCTGGTAGTGGCTGACACACCGCCTCTCCCAACCCTGGTAGTGGCTGACAAACTGCCTCTCCCAACCCTTTTAGTGGCTGACACACTGCCTCTCCCAGCCTGGTAGTGGCTGACACACTGCCTCTCCCAACCCTGGTAGTGGCTGACACACTGCCTCTCCCAGCCTGGTAGTGGCTGATACACTGCCTCTCCCAACCCTGGTAGTGGCTGACACACTGCCTCTCCCAGCCTGGTAGTGGCTGACACAATGCCTCCCCCAGCCTGGTAGTGGCTGACACACTGCCTCTCCCAGCCTGGTAGTGGCTGACACACTGCCTCTCCCAGCCTGGTAGTGGCTGACACACTGCCTCTCCCAGCCTGGTAGTGGCTGACACACTGCCTCTCCCAGCCTCGTAGTGGCTGACACACTGCCTCTCCCAGCCTGGTAGTGGCTGACACACTGCCTCCCCCAGCCTGGTAGTGGCTGACACACTGCCTCTCCCAGCATTAAGTCTTCAGCAAAGTATTAGTTGAAAATAACTTCCGAAAAAGATAATTTTTTTTAAAGGGTCATTCTCAAAAATAAATCTATCTAAAAAATTGCTATTACAAAATTTCTTTTCAAAATATATGTCTTTCTTTCATAATATTCTGTGTCCTGGTCATCAGCAACGTCAAGATGTTTTGATATTTGATCAGACAGGGAGGCCGTGGGACATTTTTTTTTTCTACCTGTTGTCTTAGGTCGTGGGATGGTCTTGGGATGGTTTTGTAATGGTTTTGGGTTGGTTTTTTGGTTTGGTTTTATTTTGGTCTTGGGTTAGTCTTGGGTTGGTCTTGATTTAGTCTTGAGATGATTTTAAACTGGTCTTGAAACGGCCTTGAGGTGGTCTAGAGTAGGTTTTGAGATTGTCTTGAGGTGTTCTTGAGATGGTCTTGAGATGGTTTTGAACTGGTCTTGAGGTGACCTTGAGCTGGTCTTGAGTGGGTCTTGAGCTGGTCTTGAGTGGGTCTTGAGCTGGTCTTGAGTAGGTCTTGAGATGCTCTTTGGTTGGTCCGTTTGTGTCACCCATATATTGGTTCACCAACAAATAAAAGTGATCCAAACGGAAGGAGGATCAAGCCTCTACCACAACTTGCGCTGAATAACCCACATGGGTTTAGTACATCGTACAAATGCAACACAATACACTGGAATACAATACAGTACACCACAATACAGTAATGTCCTACGTTTCCAAACGCTAAGGGACGTTTCCGCAGATTTTTGTGTTTAGATTTCTCGTGTCAGTGGTGAGATATGCTGGGATAGGGGATAGGACTGGGGTTGGAGCTGAGAGTTCTGTAATTCCTGGGGTAGGAGAAGAGAGTTCCATAATTCCTGGGGTAGGAGCTAGAAGTTACATAATTCCTGGGGTAAGAGTTAGAAGCTCTATAATTCCTGGAGTAGGAGAAGACAGTTCCATAATTCCTGGGGTAGGAGCTAGAAGTTACATAATTCCTGGGGTAAGAGCTAGAACCTCTATAATTCCTGGAGTAGGAGAAAACAGTTCCATAATTCCTGGAGTATGAGCTAGAAGTTACATAATTCCTGGAGTAGGAGCTGGAACTTGTCTTATTTAGCAGGAATTATCTTGTTCCCTTGGACAAGAAATGTGCTTAGATATGTTTGCATTCCACACACAAATGCCGGGAAGGGAAGGGGTATGAGGAGGAGGGAAGGGGGAGGGAGGGGATGGGGAGGGGTAGGGGAAAGGGGAGAGGGAAGTAGGGGGGAGAAGCTGGAGGGGGATACAAAAACCTGAGTGGCTGGCCTTACTATCTCGAGAAGGGAGGAGGAGGAGGAGGAGGAGGAAGAAGAGGAAGAGAGAGAGAGAGAAGAGGAAGAGGTGCGGATAGTAATAGTGGTGACAGTGCTAACAGTGATGATGATGATATTGGTGTATAGAGTGGTGCTAGTGTTAGTGTTGTGGTGGTGGTAGTAGTAGTAGTAGTAGTAGTAGTAGTAGTAGTAGTAGTAGTAGTAGTAGTAGTAGTAGTAGTAGTAGTAGTAGTAGTAATAGTAGTAGTAGTAGTAGTAGTAGTAGTAGTAGTAGTAGTAGTAGTAGTAGTGTAATTAGTTATGATATTTGTGGCGGTGATGATGGGAACGGAAGTGATGGTTGTGATACAAGATTAGGTGTAACAGTGAAGATGATGATGATGGTAATAATAATAATAATAATAATAATAATAATAATAATAATAATAATAATAATAATAATAATGATAACAATAATAATAATAATAATAATAATAATAATAATAATAATAATAATAATAATAATAATAATAATAATAATAATAATAATAATAATAAAATTAATAATAATAATAATAATAATAATAATAATAATAATAATAATAATAATAATAATAATAATAATAATAATAATAATAATAATATAAAAGTTTAACACTTTAAGGTCACAATCAAACTCTCTAAGCAAAAAAAGGCCTTCGATCCAGTGGCCTTTTTTCCTCTATTTCAGTCGAAGACTGAAGACTTTGATGATGCTTTAATGCCCTTTAATCTAATATGTTAATGGCCTTTAATGGCCACTTATTAAAAGTCATACCCTTGATCTCTCTCAAAACTGTAAGAAGCATATCATACTTGTAATGATAATAATGATGATGATGATTGATAATGATGATAACAGTTATTTTCATAATTATTTAAATAATTATGATTGCAGAAAATTGCAAGTTGAACTGAGGTTAGTTATGAATTTATGTTAGAATTTTGTGCTTTCTGTGTGACTGGACCTTTTTTATGGTTGGTTAATTGGGATTCTGTTAGGTGGCGGCGGTGGTGTGTGGTTGATGTGTAGGTGGTGGTGTGTGGTTGATGTGTAGGTGGTGGTGTGTGGTTGATGTGTAGGTGGTGGTGTGTGGTTGATGTGTAGGTGGTGGTGTGTGGTTGATGTGTAGGTGGTGGTGTGTGGTTGATGTGCAGGTGGTGGTGTGTGGTTGATGTGTAGGTGGTGGTGTGTGGTTGATGTGTAGGTGGTGGTGTGTGGTTGATGTGTAGGTGGTGGTGTGTGGTTCATGTGTAGGTGGTGGTGTGTGGTTGATGTGTAGGTGGTGGTGTGTGGTTGATGTGTAGGTGGTGGTGTGTGGTTGATGTGCAGGTGGTGGTGTGTGGTTGATGTGTAGGTGGTGGTGTGTGGTTGATGTGTAGGTGGTGGTGTGTGGTTGATGTGTAGGTGGTGGTGTGTGGTTGATGTGTAGGTGGTGGTGTGTTGTTGATGTGTAGGTGGTGGTGTGTGGTTGATGTGTAGGTGGTGGTGTGTGGTTGATGTGTAGGTGGTGGTGTGTGGTTGATGTGTAGGTGGTGGTGTGTTGTTGATGTGTAGGTGGTGGTGTGTGGTTGATGTGCAGGTGGTGGTGTGTGGTTGATGTGCAGGTGGTGGTGTGTGGTTGATGTGTAGGTGGTGGTGTGTGGTTGATGTGCAGGTGGTGGTGTGTGGTTGATGTGTAGGTGGTGGTGTGTGGTTGATGTGTAGGTGGTGGTGTGTGGTTGATGTGTAGGTGGTGGTGTGTGGTTGATGTGTAGGTGGTGGTGTGTGGTTGATGTGTAGGTGGTGGTGTGTGGTTGATGTGTAGGTGGTGGTGTGTGGTTGATGTGTAGGTGGTGGTGTGTGGTTGATGTGCAGGTGGTGGTGTGTGGTTGATGTGTAGGTGGTGGTGTGTGGTTGATGTGTAGGTGGTGGTGTGTGGTTCATGTGTAGGTGGTGGTGTGTGGTTCATGTGTAGGTGGTGGTGTGTGGTTCATGTGTAGGTGGTGGTGTGTGGTTGATGTGTAGGTGGTGGTGTGTGGTTGATGTGCAGGTGGTGGTGTGTGGTTGATGTGTAGGTGGTGGTGTGTGGTTGATGTGTAGGTGGTGGTGTGTGGTTGATGTGTAGGTGGTGGTGTGTGGTTCATGTGTAGGTGGTGGTGTGTGGTTGATGTGTAGGTGGTGGTGTGTGGTTGATGTGTAGGTGGTGGTGTGTGGTTGATGTGTAGGTGGTGGTGTGTGGTTGATGTGTAGGTGGTGGTGTGTGGTTGATGTGTAGGTGGTGGTGTGTGGTTGATGTGTAGGTGGTGGTGTGTGGTTGATGTGTATGAGGCAGTGTGTGGTTGATGTATAGAGGATGACGTGTGGTTGATGTGTAGGTGGTGGTGTGTGGTTGATGTGTAGGTGGTGGTGTGTGGTTGATGTGTAGGTGGTGGTGTGTGGTTGATGTGTAGGTGGTGGTGTGTTGTTGATGTGTAGGTGGTGGTGTGTGGTTGATGTGCAGGTGGTGGTGTGTGGTTGATGTGCAGGTGGTGGTGTGTGGTTGATGTGTAGGTGGTGGTGTGTGGTTGATGTGCAGG